>NC_057937.1:24127294-24136665 GCF_018555375.3 Anguilla rostrata
GATTTGACATATTGCACGTGTATGTGGTGCGAAAACTCTGGGAGGAGTAGCGGTCCAAAAAATGGGTGGAATAATAATAATAATAACTAGACAATTCCTGCAGAAATTGTGAAGTGTGGTTGCCGCCAATGCAAAGTCGACTTTGTGCTGAACAGAGTGAACAGTGGTAGGTAGTTGCTATGATGTTTGAGGCAGTTGCTAGGGTGTTGCTAGGTGGTTCTATGGAGTTCTAGGTGGTTTCATGGAATTCTAGGCGGTCGCTAGGTGTGTGTGGTGCTAGAGTTCAGGTGGTGTATGAGCAGTGGTTTAGCATGCTGTGGTTGCTAGGTATGAGTGCGTTCAGGTGGTTGCTAGGTGGTCTAGATTAGGCGTTCATGGTGTTGCTAGGGTTGTAGAGTGTTGCGGTGATGGTTGCTAGGTGGTTGCTATGGAGTTCTAGGCGTTGCTATGTGCTGGTTGCTGGAGTAGGGGTGCTAGGTGTTGCTATGTGCATGGAGTTCTAGGCGGTTGCTATGGTGTTGCTAGGTGGTTGCTATGGAGTTCTAGGCGTCGTTTGCTAGGTGGTTGTTGCTTCTAGGTGGTTGCTAGTGTGTAGGTTGCTAGGGTGGTTGCTAGGATGTTGCTAGGTGGTTGCAATGGAGTTCTAGGGGTTGCTATGGTGTTGCTAGGTGGTTGCTATGGAGTTCTAGGCGGTTGCTAGGGTGTTGCTAGGTGGTTGCTATGGCTTCTAGGTGGTTGCTAGGGTGTTGCTAGGGGGTTGCTAGGGTATTCGAAGTGGTTGCTAGGATGTTGCTAGGTGGTTGCATGGAGTTCTAGGTGGTTGCTATGGTGTTGCTAGGTGGTTGCTATGGATTCTAGGCGTTGCTAGGTGTTGCTAGGTGGTTGCTATGGAGGTTCTAGGTGGTTGCTAGGGTGTTGCTAGGGTTGGTGTTGCTAGGTGTCGTGTGCTATGGAGTTCTAGGGGTTGCTAGAGTGTTGCTAGGTGGTTGCTATGAGTTCTAGGTGTTGCTAGGGTGTTGCTAGGTGGTTGCTATGGAGTTTAGGTGGTTGCTAGGTGTTGCTAGGGTTTGCTATGTTCTAGGGTTGCTAGGTGGTTGCTATGGAGTTCCAGGGGTTGCTAGGGTGTTGCTAGGTGGTTGCTATGGAGTTCTAGGGGTTGCTAGGTGTTGCTAGTGGTTTCTATGGAGTTAGGCGGTTGCTATGGTGTTGCTAGGTGGTTGCTATGGAGTTCTAGGGCAGGTTGCTAGGTGGTTGCTAGGATTCTAGGTGGTTGCTAGGTGTTGCTAGGGTTGCTATGGAGTTCTAGGCGGTTGCTATGGTGTTGCTAGGTGGTTGCTATGGAGTCTAGGCGGTTGCTAGGGTGTTGCTAGGTGGTTGCTATGGAGTTCTAGGTGGTTGCTAGGGTGTTGCTAGGGGTTGCTTAGTTCTAAGTGGTTTCAGGATGTTGCTAGGTGGTTGCTATGGAGTTCTAGGCGGTTGCTAGGTGTTGCTAGGTGGTTGCTATGGATGTTGCTAGGTCGGTTGCTAGGGTGTGGTGCTAGGTGGTTGCTATGGAGTTCTAGGTGGTTGCCTAGGGTGTTGCTAGGTGTTGTTGCATGGGTTCAAGGTTGCTAGGTGGTTGCTATGGTGTTGCTAGGTGGTTGCTATGGAGTTCTAGGTGGTTGCTAGGGTGTTGCTAGGGTTGCTATGGTGTTCAGGTGGTTGCTAGGTGTTGCTAGGGGTTGCTTAGGAGTTTCTAGTGGTTGCTAAGGTGTTGCTAGGTGGTTGCTATGGAGTTCTAGCGGTTGCTAGGTGTTGCTAGGTGTGTTTGCTGTATGGTTGCTAGGTGGTTGCTATGGTGTTGCTAGGTGGTTGCTATGGAGTTCTAGGGGTTGCTAGGGTGTAGCCAGGTGTTGCTATGGTGTTCCAGGTGGTTGCTAGTGTGTTGTAGGTGTTGCTATGGAGTTCTAGGTGGTTGCTAGGTTTGTCTAGGTGGTTGCTATGGAGTTCTAGGTGGTTGATGGGTGTTGCTAGGTGGTTGCTATGGAGTTCTAGGCCGTTGCTAGGGTGTTGCTAGGTGGTTGCTATGGAGTTCTAGGCGGTTGCTATGGTGTTGCTAGGTGGTTGCTATGGAGTTCTAGGCGGTTGCTATGGTGTTGCTAGGTGGTTGCTATGGAGTTCTAGGCGGTTGCTATGGTGTTGCTAGGTGGTTGCTATGGAGTTCTAGGTGGTTGCTAGGGGGTTGCTAGGGTATTCTAAGTGGTTGCTAGGATGTTGCTAGGTGGTTGCTATGGAGTTCTAGGTGGTTGCTATGGTGTTGCTAGGTGGTTGCTATGGAGTTCTAGGCCGTTGCTAGGGTGTTGCTAGGTGGTTGCTATGGAGTTCTAGGTGGTTGCTGGGGTGTTGCTAGGGTGTTGCTAGGTGGTTGCTATGGAGTTCTAGGCGGTTGCTATGGTGTTGCTAGGTGGTTGCTATGGAGTTCTAGGCGGTTGCTAGGGTGTTGCTAGGGGGTTGCTAGGGTATTCGAAGTGGTTGCTAGGATGTTGCTAGGTGGTTGCTATGGAGTTCTAGGTGGTTGCTATGGTGTTGCTAGGTGGTTGCTATGGAGTTCTAGGCCGTTGCTAGTGTGTTGCTAGGTGGTTGCTATGGAGTTCCAGGTGGTTGCTAGGGTGTTGCTAGGGTGTTGCTAGGTGGTTGCTATGGAGTTCTAGGCGGTTGCTAGGGTGTTGCTAGGTGGTTGCTATGGAGTTCTAGGTGGTTGCTAGGCGGTTGCTATGGAGTTCTAGGCGGTTGCTAGGGTGTTGCTAGGTGGTTGCTAGGGTGTTGCTAGGGTATTCGAAGTGGTTGCTAGGATGTTGCTATGGAGTTCTAGGTGGTTGCTATGGTGTTGCTTGGTGGTTGCTATGGAGTTCTAGGCCGTTGCTAGGGTGTTGCTAGATGGTTGCTATGGAGTTCTAGGTGGTTGCTACGGTGTTGCTAGGGTGTTGCTAGGTGGTTGCTATGGAGTTCTAGGCGGTTGCTTGGGTGTTGCTAGGTGGTTGCTATGGAGTTCTAGGTGGTTGCTAGGGTGTTGCTAGGGGGTTGCTATCGAGTTCTAGGCGGTTGCTAGGTCTTTACTGAGTCCAATGACGCGATCCATAGTTCTCTATGACAAACGGTTCAAAAGTTATGAAATATCAAACATCGGCCAATCAGGAAGGGGGGCGAGGCTGATCTCCACCAATGGACAAAGGACTCTCTACCATGTCCAATGAGGCATTGCACAATTTGTGGGCAATTTTTTCCCCATAGAGATCAATGGCCGAATGTTCAAATCTAGAGAGAGAGCAGAGTACTGCTGCCAGAACACAGGGCATTGTGACATCAAAAGGGTGAGAAGACAGAGCATTGTGACATCACAAAGGTGAACATTCCGCCATTCATTCTCTATGGGAAAAATTGCCCACAAAAATTCAAATTTTTCAAAAACCGTGCAACCAATCTTTCCACAAAGTAATAGCACACCATTCCCGATCAAGCCGCTCGATTTGACATATTGCACGTGTATGTGGTGCGAAAACTCTGGGAGGAGTAGCGGTCCAAAAAATGGGTGGAAAGAAATAATAATAATATGTGCAATAATAATAGTGTAGTTGCCCTAAGGCAACCACACTAACTAGACAATTCCTGCAGAAATTGTGATGTGTGGTTGCCGCCAACGCAAAGTCAACTTTGTGCTGAACGGAGCGAACAGTTTCTGTAGCATGAGCAGAGACATAGTATGGTATACATGATATAACATCACGGCAACGAGTTCATTTGCAACACACGTATTCAGAGCTAAATTAACCCTTCATCAATACTTGAGATCAGCGATTTACTCACAATATTGAATTAGATATTGTATAGACCTTTTCAAACTTGACAACATTAACATTCTAAAGGGCCCAAAGTGTGTTTCCTGTTGCATTATTTCCAGGGGAATCATCACTTTTTGACCTAGCTGCAAAGCCGTAATTCATCATATTTTTTTTTACCTCAAACCTTACTATAACCACTCTCACCACGTAAAAATTCATAATAAATGTACAAACGTCCTTCCCAGCTATAGGACGTAGACGCTACCATATCAATAGCTGACAGGAAATAAACTTGCGCCTAAGCTATTCCCTAGCAACGCTACTCCATTGAAAAAGTTGATAAAAACTGATGTATAAATAGAACACTCAAAGTTGTGTGTTATAGTAAATAACATCACGGTATGCTGTGACGAGTGACGGCGAATCATAAAGCTAGCTGGCCACTTCAGAGGGTCTTGGAAAAACGTTATATCTGCACTGCACAACCGCTCCATTTTAAAAAGCAAGACAGGGCTAGGGAGATTAATGTGATTGATTTATGGTTTTACGTTAAGTTCAGCTCATTTTTACCATTCAAATAAAAACATTTAACTGTGCTGCAATTCAGAGTTTAATCTGTCACCTTAGATACGAACTCATAGACACAGGATAGCCTACTACGTGTTAGCTGACCCAAATTTCTGGAGTTAGACCGGACCTGAAGCTGCTGCACATGTGCTGTTGACGGCGTTGTTCCAGTTTTCAGTACAGTCTGGCTTGTTTGAGAATTCGTTTATTCAGTAGCTGAGAGCATAAGCTTTCTAACCAGGTATAACAGCACGTCTATTTTTGTTTTTTTAATATCGTTTTTTTAGGTCAACCGAAAGCTATGTCATCATGTCATAGAACGTATTCGCTTTGTTAGCACTAGCATGCAAATACGCAAAGTCTGGCTTGTTTGAAAATTCGTTTATTCAGTAGCTGAGAGCATAAGCTTTCTAACCAGGTATAACAGCACGTCTATTTTTGTTTTTTTAATATCGTTTTTTTAGGTCAACCGAAAGCTATGTCATCATGTTATAGAACGTATTCGCTCTTTGTTAGCACTAGCATGCAAACACGCAAAGTCTGGCTTGTTTGAAAATTCGTTCATTCAGTAGCTGAGAGCATAAGCTTTCTAACCAGGTATAACAGCACGTCTATTTTTGTTTTTTTAATATCGTTTTTTTAGGTCAACCGAAAGCTATGTCATCATGTCATAGAACGTATTCGCTCTTTGTTAGCACTAGCATGCAAATACGCAAAGTCTGGCTTGTTTGAAAATTCGTTTATTCAGTAGCTGAGAGCATAAGCTTTCTAACCAGGTATAACAGCACGTATATTGTTGGTTTTTTTATATCGTTTTTTTAGGTCAACCGAAAGTGCTCTCATTTTCGCATTAAAGCCGTTCACTGTTTGTTAGCACTAGCATTCTAAGACGCTGCATGTGACGAAACGTCGTCAACGAATTAGCGTAATGTCTCGTGAAATACTATTATTATTGAGGACTTCTGGGTATGCCTAAGCCATATGTTTGTTGATATACCTAGCTGACAGCGTTTTCATTTGTAATTTTTCATTTTGAATATCGTTCTTTCACTTCCGCAATCAGCTATTTCCTATCCTGCCTGCTGAGACCGTAGAGCTGACCGCATCACGTGTGCAAAGCCGACCAATGCTGTAACTTCACCGTTCGCATATGAATGACGTCACCTTCTCCATTCATCTCTATGGGGAAAAATTGGGCATAAAAATTAATATTTCTCAAAAACCGTGCAGCGAAACTTTCCACAAAGTAATAGCACACGATTCCCAAAGAAGCCGGTCATTTTGACATATGGCACGTGTATGTGGTGTGAAAACTCTGGGAGGAGTAGCGGTCCAAAAAATGGGTGGAATAATAATAATAAATAAAGAATATGTGCGATAATAGTAGCGTGGTTGCCTAAGGCAACCACACTAATAACTAGACAATTCCTGCAGAAATTGTGAAGTGTGGTTGCCGCCAACGCAAAGTTGACTTTGTGCTGAATGGAGTGAACAGTTTCTGTAGTATAAGCAGAGACAGAGTATGGTATACGTGCTATAACATCACGGCAACGAGTTGATTTGCAACACATGTATTCAGAGCTAAATTAACCCTTCATCAATACTTGAGATCAGTGTTTTACTCACAATATTGAATTAGATATTGTATAGACCTTTTCAAACTTGACAACATTAACATTCTAAAGGGCCCAAAGTGTGTTTCCTGTTGCATTATTTCCAGGGGAATCATCACTTTTTGACCTAGCTGCAAAGCCGTAATTCATCATATTTTTTTTTACCTCAAACCTTACTATAACCACTCTCACCACGTAAAAATTCATAATAAATGTACAAACGTCCTTCCCAGCTATAGGACGTAGACGCTACCATATCAATAGCTGACAGGAAATAAACTTGCGCCTAAGCTATTCCCTAGCAACGCTACTCCATTGAAAAAGTTGATAAAAACTGATGTATAAATAGAACACTCAAAGTTGTGTGTTATAGTAAATAACATCACGGTTGACAAGATTAACGTGATTGTAATTACTCTAACACACTTCCTTTCGTGTTGTATTGCTTAATACTCACCCTTCCCCGTATGTCATTTGTCATATAAGTGGTGGATCAAAGGTCTCTTGTCCCTCAAACATTTCTGAACTCCATGATATCTGTCAGTCACAACCACGTTGATGCAAAGTCCCTGGCTTTCAAGGAGATGGCCTTCTCCATACGCTGAATGTTTCCAACTTCATTGCTCTGCAAAATTAATGTGAGTTGTATGAAAAATAGATTTCCACAAAATTGCAACTACCATCATCATAAGTAACCTCTATATACAATGTGAGCATAGAAAAAGATGAGATTTCAATTTCCCTTACCTGGACCAGTTGGATATCCAGAACTGTTTTGCTCTTGACGTCCATCATTGTGTAATTACTGAACTTGCTACCATGTTCTACAAAAATATTTGCAAGGACAGAGTATGTTTGCTGTTGTTAGTCTGGCCTCTCACCTGGGTCTAGTTCAGCAAGGTTGAAACCCTGAGCATCTATCTGCTCATGCTGGTATAGCACCTAGGATCATCCCACCACGTCAAGGTCACAGCAAAAGGGAAAGTTCTCACTCTCTCTACTCTGGTACATTCTGCCTTGGTGAGGCAGGTTATGCGAGTAGCAGAGGTTAGGAAATTTGACAGGATGGCAGAGATGTAGGTGATGTACTTGGTAGGTTTTTCAGGCAGTGATAAAGTAGGTCTTTGAGGGTAGGTAATGACGGTTTGCCCATCAATGGTGGCAAAGAGTCCATTTCTGGGTGGGAGTGGGTACTTGAATTACAGAGTGAGAGACTGGCTGTAGGTGGTGAGGAGGTGTTTGAGCGTAGGGGATGAGGACTAACACTGCTGGCTTGAAAAGGCCCGCTCAGCAGTTCAGAAACCCCATTGCGCAAACAACCAAAAAGCTATGGAATAGTTCACTTCTGAGTAGGTTTGTGGTTTGGGTGAGGAGGTCTTTGAGGTGAGGCAATGACGGTTTTCCCATCAATGGTGGCGAAGAGTCCATTTCTGGGCGAGAGCGGGTACTTGAATTACAGAGTGAGAGACTGGCTGTAGGTGTTGAGGAGGTCTTTGAGCGTAAGGGATGAGGACTGACACTGCTGGCTTGAAAAGGCCCGCTCAGCAGTTCAGAAACCCCATTGCGCAAACAACCAAAAGACCACAGAACAGTCCACTTCTGAGCAGGTTTGTGGTTTGGGTGAGGAGGTCTTTGAGGTGAGGCAATGATGGTTTTCCCATCAATGGTGGCGAAGAGTCCATTTCTGGGCGGGAGTGGGTACTTGAGTTACAGAGTGAGAGACTGGCTGTAGCTGGTGAGGAGGTCTTTGAGCGTAGGGGATGAGGACTGACACTGCTGGCTTGAAAAGGCCCGCTCAGCAGTTCAGAAACCCCATTGCGCAAACAACTAAATGGGTGGGAGTGGAGTTTGGGACCACAATTTAGTTGGAGTCAAGATTGCAGTTCAAAACACAGTAAATGGGACTATGATAGCTGTAATATGTGCGTAATAGCCCAGACTGTAGACATTGTTGTGGGCTTGAGATGTAAATGTGATCCAACAGTGTGTTCTTGTCAGTGGTGGCTGCCTTGACCAGTTGTGTATATCCTTTTGTGTTAAACAGTTCAGATATTAGCTTCTTTGAACTGGAAAGTAAATCCTCATTAAAATCTCCACAGACTATGATAGGCTGGTGATTCATAATTTCTAAAGACTCCAAAAGCACCTGCAGGTTTGGTAGGAATTGCCGAACATTGTAATCCGGTGGTCTGTACACAGCAGTGATCAAAGCTTTGACAGGGGACTCAACCTTGACAACCACAAACTCCAGGTCGGTCACATTTTGCAGGTAGTGCCTTTCACAAGCCTGGTAATGGTCTCTCACGTAGACAGCCACACCGCCACCAAGTCTTACTGCAATCTGAGGAAGGGTTGTGTACGACTGCTATCTGTTGCGTTTGAACATGTTGTAGCCATCTGTTACGAATGGAAATACCCTTCAGTGTTGCAATAACAAAGAGGGTGGAACGGTTCGTAACATTAAACCACCACAACCAATCTACACAATAACGCAACCAACGCGCAGATGTTTAAAGAGAGAAAATGATTATTTATTATATACAACTTAATGATTTCCTATAAACTAAAAGTGTCAACCTAGCTAAAATGTCCGTGACACAAAGGCTATTTAATTGAGCCTCACCAGGCAGCCAGTACAGCGGTCCAAGTCCTCCGTGAGGCCGGTCCTCTCCACCAGGTCCAATCGCAGGGATTACGTGATGTTAGCGCCCTCTGCTGGTCAAGTACTATACTGCCGGATACAGCGCGAGTAATCTAAACCTGGGCTACTATTAAAAACTGTTAAGGTTGAAATAGAACTCTCGGAGCAGAGCGAAGTCAAGCGTGGCTTCCAGTAGCAGACAAAAAGATGGCTCTCTTGTGATGACGGCGTCCAGCTGTTATATAGACCCGCATCTTCTTCTAACCGCTCTGCAACGGTCGCCAGCGTCCTTAGCTATGGCCGCATTTGGTCCGGTCTCCGAGCGACGACACCGGCATCCTCGTCACCGCGCATCCTCCTAGTCAGGTCACCCGGCAACAGGATACATGTTTATCACCACCTATATAGGGGAACACAAACAACCAGCAATACCCAGCCAAAAACACAGAAAAGTAACATCCCTTAATAATAATAATGTTCTAAATAATACACAGGGATGTAACACCATCCAACTGGAGACTTTCAGCAACGAAACAGCCAGAGAGGTGAGTTTCAGTAAAACATATTACATCTGCAAGTTGCAACTCATGATGTCGTTTGATGTCCTGAATATGAGCCGGTAATCCTTCTGTGTTGTGGTGGACAATTTTTAATGTCTGTGCTTGGTTTGTAGACTGCACATAATTTAATAGTGGCATAACACTGTCCAATGAGGCTTTCTTCATGGATTCC
>NC_057937.1:24136765-24227020 GCF_018555375.3 Anguilla rostrata
GCTCTAGCCATCGGTACGCTTCTATCAACACACAACGCAGACAGCACCCGTCATATACGCTGATATGCACTTACAGCCAGCCATCGCTACAACATTTTTGTCTGAAAACGAAAGTCTTAGCAAACCTTCTTCCAAAGGACAAATCTCTAATCACTACGATACTAATGAATTAGTTGTTCAGTCCAATTGTTCGCCGTTAGCCGGAACGTTAGCTAACCTAGCTAGCTAATAGGTAGGGCTACATGTGTCAGGCAACTTGCAAGTACTAGTTGGCTATGTCCCCTGGATATTAATTAAATATATTTAACAGAAAATAAAATAAGGAATGCAATTTTATCCACAAAAATAGCTATGTGTTGTGGTCACGATCGCTGTCGTAGAAACCTTCAGTTAAAGGAATTCGCATAATAATAAAATTAACCAAACACGAGCTTACATTTTCTGAACCTTGGTGATATAGTGGTGTAAGTAGACTAGGACTAGCCATCGGTACGCTTATCAACACGCTTCGTCATATATGCTGATATGCACTTACAGCTAGCTACCGCTACAGCATTTTTTGTCTGAAAACGAAAGTCTTAGCAAACCTTCTGCCAAAGGACAAATCTATAATCACTACAATACTAATGAATTAGATGTTCAATCCAATTGTTCGCCGTTAGCCGGAACATTAGCTAACCTAGCTAGCTAATAGGTAGGGCTAATGTACCTGGTTAGCTAGTGTTAGCTGACGCAGCACCGGGAGTCGGCCAACTAACATTACCGTCTTTTCTCTGCCTTACCTAGACAAGATTAAACGTATGTATGAAAACGAAAGTCTTACCAAACCTGCCAAAGGACGATGCAAAATGTGAGCAAAATAGATGAATGTATCAAGATTTTGGTCGTAGGCTTTCGCTAGTTAACCGTCTCTGTTGGAATACAAAGTGAATTGGTGACGTGCTATTGAACTCTCAGAGCTTTAGTACACTGCGGCTCTTTGATGAGAGGTCAAGGTGATTCCGCGGTGTTCATTTGTAACTGGACACAATTTTGTTTTGACTGGCGCGGTGTTTATTTTTAACTGGAGACACTTTTGTGTGGACTGTAGCCTATATTCCACTTCTGTGTGATGGAGTACATTGCAGGAAAAATGTAAGAAATTATTTTATTTAAAGAATAATAACTTCGGGGCACAGGACGGATTCCGAACAAGGCAGATCTGCGTCTTGAGAGAGAGAGAGAGAGAGAAAGAGAGAGCGAGAGAGAGACCTCCCATTGTGTTAGGGAGATTAAACGATAAATGCGATTTTTAAAAATCCGTTTTAATCACTAAGCAGTAGCGGAAACTTCCCTAGATTTTCCTTGAGTATCAATACAATGAATCCACAAAAATAAGCTACTCGCTTAAACTCCCAAAATAGGCAGTTTTAGCGAGTAGCCTAGGCATTATAGCCTACATTTATTTTCATTTATAGTACGAAATTGTGCACATTTTTAATCAACATTATTTACGGACACTTGCACTTCTTTGTCCGCACTCGTATTCATGGAAAACATCTGCAATGCATAGATTGTAAACAGTCTTGAAGTGCAGGTTTTGTTTTTGCTAGTTATTCTGAAAGTTAACACGGTATATAACAGACTTGTGTATTTTGTTTGTTAAGTGTAGACTACTTGGTGATTAAAACGGATTTTTAACGGATAAATTGAATTTATGATCTAATCTCCCTAATAAGGTACGAAGACGCTGTGTGTTAGGCTACTTGATTAGTCCGATGGTCGGCAAATTAATGAAAACAGGTTTAGATCAATGATTAGTTTAAAGGAAAGTTTTGTGCCCCACCAATTTTCACTTCAGTCGCCGCATATTGATTTTTAAAAAGTGGCTGGTAAAAAAGGTGAGAATGTACCAGACACAGTGGCTAGTGCATAAAAAAGTGAATTTTACACCCGTAGCACGTATGACCTTATATAGCCTATGGAAAATAAACTGTCAAAATATGTTTTTAGAAAAATCGCCAAAAACGGGTTTGACCTCCCTATCCCTGGTCCCCTCACCGATCTGGGAGCTGGGAGCTGGGAGCTGGAATCAGCGCGCTCCGAATGGTGAGGTGCGAGCTGGGAGCTACGTTCTGAGAGGTGGAGCTGGGACGAGCGAGCAACGACGTGGGAGCTCCGAGCTCAACCTGCGAGGTGCGACCCCGGATCAGCGTGCAACCCCGGATTGCATCTTGTTTTCTTGTTGATGTTTATTTTTACGAACAGCCGAATAATAGTAAGTGTAGCTACGTTTTTTTAAAGGCTAATGAACTGATCTAGGCTAGTTTAGTTACGCCAGTCACAGCCAATGGAAGAGTGCGCCACAGGTTTATTTTATCAATCAAATGTTTTTTGATACGGAATTCTATTCCTGGACCTGGGTCCGATTGCTTATTCTAAAAAATGCATGCATTCAGTTCAGTTCAAATCTATTTTTCTACAGTCTATGGTTCAAACATTGCAATCCGTTGCCCATGTCAAGTAAGTGGATAATGATAACACTAATGTGAAAACGATCTGTAATTTGGTAATGAAATGTTAAATGCTCCCGATTCGAAAATTCCGGTCCACCTTAAATCTGTTGTGGCATATGATTGCATTGTTTTGCGGTCTTCCCTGGGTTATAATTTGCTTTTAAAAGTGTTGCAAATCAACTCGTTGCCATGATGTTATAGCACATACACAATACTCTTTCTCTGCTCATACTACAGACACTGTTCACACTGTTCAGCACAAAGTCGACTTTGCATTGGCGGCAACCACACTTCACAATTTCTGCAGGAATTGTGTAGTTATAAAGTCTACAGACAATGATGTTTTCAGTGTAAACATTTTTATTTGTGATTACCGCCAGCTACCGGATTGTGTCCTGAACTGATACCATACCATTCTTGACCTGAAATTAGATGAAAAATTAAAAGCTAGTGTGTTGCTAGGTGGTTGCTATGGTGTTGTATGCAGTTGCTAGGGTGTTCTCGGTGGTTGCTAGGGTGTTGCTAGGTAGTTGCTATGGTGTTTTATGTGGTTGCTAGGGTGTTGCTAGGAAGTTGATATGGTGTTGCTAGGGTGTTACTATACTGTTCTAGGTGGTTGCTAGGGTGTTCTAGGTGGTTGATATGGCATTCTAGGCAGTTGCTAGGCTATTCTAGGTGGTTGCTAGGGTGTTGCTAGGTGGTTGCTATGGAGTTCTAGGTGGTTTCTAGGGTGTTGCTAGGTAGTTGCTAAGGTGTTGCTATGGAGTTCTAGGCAGTTGCTAAGGTGTTGCTAGGTAGTTGATATGGTGTTCTAGGAGGTTGCTAGGGTGTTTCTAGGTGGTTGCTATGGAGTTATAGGCAAGATCCAGGCTGTTACTAAGTGGTTGCAATGGAGTTCCAGGCGGTTGGTAGGTGGTTGCTATGGAGTTCTAGGCGGTTGCTAGGGTGTTGCTACGTGGTTGCTAGGGTATTCCATGTGGTTGCTATGGTGTTATAGGTGGTTTCTAGGGTGTTGCTGTGTTGTTGCTATGGAGTTCTAGGCGGTTGCTAGGGTGTTCTTGGTGGTTGCTAGGGTATTCTAGGTGGTTGTTAGGGTGTTGCTAGGTGGTTGCTATGGAGTTCTAGGCGGTTGCTAGGGTGTTGCTAGGCATTTGCTATGGTGTTCCAGGTGGTTGCTATGGTGTTGCTAAGTGGTTGCTAGGGTATTCTAAGTGGTTGCTAGGGTGTTGCTAGGTGGTTGCTATGGTGTTCCAGGTGGTTGCTAGGATGTTGCTAGGCGGTTGCTAGGCTATTCTAGGTGGTTGCTATGGAGTTATAGCCGGTTGCTAGGGTGTTGCTATGTGGTTGCTATGGTGTTCCAGGTGGTTGCTAGGGTGTTGCTAGGTGGTTGCTATGGAGTTCTAGGTGGTTGCTATGGTGTTGCTAGGTAGTTGCTAAGGCGTTCTAGGTGGTTGCTAGTGTGTTGTTAGGTGGTTGCTATGGAGTTCTAGGCGGTTGTTAGGGTGTTGCTAGATGGTTGCTATGGAGCTCAGGGCGGTTGCTAGGCTGTCCTAGGTGGTTGCTAGGGTGTCGCTAGGCGCTTGCTATGCAGGTCTAGGTGGTTGCTAGGGTGTTGCTAGGTCGTTGCTATGGAGTGGTAGGCAGTTGCTAGGATGTTGCTAAGGGGTTGCTATGGAGTTCTAGGTGGTTGCTAGGTCTTTACTGAGTCCAATGACGCGACCCATAATTCTCTATGACAAACGGTTTAAAAGTTATGAAATATCAAACATCGGCCAATCAGGAAAGGGGGCGACGTTAATCTACAACAATGGACAAAGGACTCTCTAACAAGTCCAATGAGGCATCCCACAATTTGTGGGCAATTTTGCCCCATAGAGATGAATGCTAAATGTCCAAAGCCAGAGAGAGACCAGAGTATAGCTGCTAGAAGACAGACCATTGTTACATCACAAGGGTGAGAAGACAGAGCATTGTGACATCACAAGGGTGAACATTCCACCATTAATTCTCTATGGGAAAAATTGCCCACAAAAATACAAATTTCTCAAAAACCGTCCACCCAAACTTTCCACGAAGTAAAAGCACGTCATTCCCGATCAAGCCGCTCGATTTGACATATTGCACATGTATGTGGTGCGAAAACTCTGGGAGGAGTAGCGGTCCAAAAAATGGGTGGAATAATAATAAATAAACTAGACAATTCCTGCAGATATTGTGAAATGTGGTTGCCACCAACGCAAAGTCGACTTTGTGCTGAACGGAGTGAACAGTGGTAGGTAGTTGCTATGATGTCTGAGGCATTTGCTAGGGTGTTGCTAGGTGGTTCTATGGAGTTCTAGGTGGTTTCATGGAATTCTAGGCGGTCGCTAGGGTGGTGCTAGGTGGTTGTTATGGAGTTTCAGGTGGTGGCTATTGAGCTCCAGGTGGTTGCTAGGGCATTGCTAGGTGGTTGCTAGGGTATTCTAAGTGGTTGCTAGGATGTTGCTAGGCAGTTGTTATGGTGTTCCAGGTGGTTGCTAGGGTGTTGCTAGGTGGTTGCTATGGAGTTATAGCCGGTTGCTAGGGTGTTGCTGTATTGTTGCTATGGAGTTATAGGCAGTTGCTAGGGTGTTGCTAGGGGGTTGCTAGGGTATTCTAAGTGGTTGCTAGGATGTTGCTAGGTGGTTGCAATGGTGTTCTAGGCGGTTGCTAGGGTGTTGCTAGGCAGTTATGGTGTTCCAGGTGGTTGCTAGGGTGTTGCTAGGTGGTTGCTATGGTGTTCTAGGTGGTTGCTAGGGTGTTGCTAGGCAGTTGTTATGGTGTTCCAGATTGTTGCTAGGGTGTTGCTAGGTGGTTGCTATGGTGTTCCAGGTGGTTGCTATGGTGTTCTAGGTGGTTGCTATAGTGTTGCTAGGTGGTTGTTATGGTGTTATAGGCGGTTGCTAGGGTGTTGCTAGGCAGTTGTTATGGTGTTCCAGGTGGTTGCTAGGGTGTAGCTAGGTGGTTGCTATGGAGTTCCAGGTGGTTGCTAGGGTGTTGCTAGGTGGTTGCTATGGAGTTCTAGGCGGTTGCTATGGTGTTGCTAGGTGGTTGCTAGGGTGTTGCTAGGTGGTTGCTGTGGAGTTCTAGGCAGTTGCTATGGTGTTGCTAGGTGGTTATTATAGAGTTATAGCCGGTTTCTAGGGTGTTGCTAGGCATTTGCTATGGTGTTCCAGGTGGTTGCTAGTGTGTTGTTAGGTGGTTGCTATGGAGTTCTAGGTGGTTGCTAGGGTGTTGCTCTAGGGTATTCTAAGTGGTTGCAAGGATGTTGCTAGGTGGTTGCTATGGAGTTATAGGCGGTTGCTAGGGTGTTGCTAGGTATTCTAGGTGGTTGCTAGGATGTTGCTAGGTGGTTGCTATGGAGTTATAGGCGGTTGCTAGGGTGTTGCTAGGCTGTTGTTATGGTGTTCCAGGTGGTTGCTAGGGTGTTGCTAGGTGGTTGCTATGGTGTTCCAGGTGGTTGCTAGTGTGTTGTTACGTGGTTGCTATGGAGTTCTAGGTGGTTGCTAGGGTGTTGCTAAGGGGTTGCTAGGGTATTCCAAGTGGTTTCTAGGATGTTGCTAGGTGGTTGCTATGGATTTATAGCCGGTTGCTAGGGTGTTGCTAGGCAGTTATGGTGTTCCAGGTGGTTGCTAGGGTGTTGCTAGGTCATTGCTATGGTGTTCCAGGTGGTTGCTAGGGTGTTGCTAGGTGGTTGCTATGGAGTTCTAGGCGGTTGCTAGGGTGTTGCTAGGTGGTTGCTATGGTGTTCTAGGTGGTTGCTAGGATGTTGCTAGGGGGTTGCTATGGAGTTCTAGGCGGTTGCTAGGTCTTTACTGAGTCCAATGACGCGACCCATAGTTCTTTATGACAAACGGTTCAAAAGTTATGAAATATCAAACATCGGCCAATCAGGAAGGGGGGCAAGGCTGATCTCCACCAATGGACAAAGGACTCTCTACCATGTCCAATGAGGCATTGCACAATTTGTGGGCAATTTTTCCCCATAGAGATGAATGGCAGAATGTTCAAATCTAAAGAGAGTACTGCTGCTAGAAGACACGGCATTGTGACATCACAAGGGTGAGAAGACAGAGCATTGTGACATCACAAGGGTGAACATTCCGCCATTCATTCCCTATGGGGAAAAATTGCCCACAAAAATTCAAATTTTTCAAAAACCGTGCAACCAATCTTTCCACAAAGTAATAGCACACCATTCCCGATCAAGCCGCTCGATTTGACATATTGCACGTGTATGTGGTGCGAAAACTCTGGGAGGAGTAGCGGTCCAAAAAATGGGCAGAAAGAATAATAATAATATGTGCAATAATAATAGTGTGCTTGCCTAAGGCAACCACACTAATAAACTAGACAATTCCTGCAGAAATTGTGAAGTGTGGTTGCCGCCAACGCAAAGTCGACTTTGTGCTGAACTGAGCGAACAGTTTCTGTAGTATAAGCAGAGACAGAGTATGGTATACATGCTATAACATCAGGGCAACGAGTTTATTTGCAACACACATATTCAGAGCTAAATTAACCCTTCATCAATACTTGAGATCAGCGATTTACTCACGGTATGCTGTGACCAGTGACGGCGAATCATAAAGCTAGCTGGCCAGTTCAGAGGGTCTTAGAAAAATCTTATCTACACTGCGCGACCGCACCATTTTAAAAAGCAAGACAGGGCTAGGAAGATGCATTTGATTGATTTATGGTTTTACGTTAAGTTCAGCTCATTTTTACCATTCAACTAAAAACATTTAAGTGGGCTGCAATTCAGAGTCTAATCTGTTATCTCTGAGACCAACTCATAGACAGAGTAGCCTATTACGTGTTAGCCAAGCCAAATTTCCAAGAACGAAAACGAGGCGAGAAATATGTGTTAAAATAGTTGCATTTCATTTTAAATACAGCTTCTGTGAATAAGTATCGGCTGGTAGCCAGTGGTAGTCAGCTAGCTTCTGTAGCAGCAAGGGGTGAATCAACAACATGCAAGTGGAGTTGTGTACTTCAGCAAACGCGTTGGGGTGAAAAAGGGTTGCTTTCCCTGCTACAACAGACTGAATGGTCTCATTAGAGCTGCATTAAGCAAAGTTGCCAGTGCGCTGGGATATTAAATGGTGTTACAAAATTAAATTCTATTCATTTTAAATACAGCTTCTGTGAATAAGTATCGGCTGGTAGCCAGTAGTACTAGCTTCTGTTGTAACGAGGTGTACATCAACAGACAAGCGGAGAAGTGTACTGTAGCGTTGGGTGAGAAAATGTTGCTGTCACTGTTACAAAGAATGCGCAATGCATCTATAATGAGACGAACCTTCCGAATACGATGGGATATAGAACGGCATTACAAAAGTAAAATGTCACATATTATACATAGTTAGAAAGCTTATTCTATCACCTGTTGGATCAATGAAGTGTAGATAAAGCCAGTTTGTACTACAAAGTTACAGAACACTGAAAGCAACATATGGTATTACAAGCTGACGTCTTTTTCTGGAGTAAGACTGGACCTGAAGCTGCTGCACACGTTTTGTTGACGGCGTTGTTGCACTTTTTAGTAAAGTCTGGCTTGTTTGAGAATTCGTTTATTCAGTAGGTGAGAGCATAAGCTTTCTAACCAGATATAACAGCACGTTTATTTTTGGTTTTGGAATATCGTTTTTTTAGGTCAACCGAAAGTTTTCTCATCATCGCATTAAATGCATTCGCTCTTTGTTAGCACTAGCATTCAAAGACGCTGGACCTGACGAAACGTCGTCAAAGAATTTGCGTAATATCTTGTGAAATACTATTATTATTGAGGACGTCTGGGTATGCCTAAGCCATGTGTTTGCTGATATACCTAGCTGACAGCGTTTTCATTTGTAATTTTGCATTTGGAATACCGTTTTATCGAGTTCACTTCCGCATTCAGCTATATCCTTTCTGGTGGCTAAGTCGCCAGGAAACCTCGTTTGAACAACACAATCCGTGCATGTACGTCTTCATCAAGGTCTTATCTAAATTGTGGTATAAAGCATTTGAGCCATATGTTTGTTGATATACCTAGCTGACAGCGTTTTCATTTGTAATTTTTCATTTGGAATACCGTTTTATCGCGTTCACTTCCGCATTCAGCTATATCCTTTCTGGTGGCTGGTGAGGACGTACAGCGGACCGCATCACGTGTGCAAAGCCGACCAATGCTGTAACTTCATAATTCACATTTTTATGACGTCACCGTCCCCATTCATTTTCAATGGGAAAATTAGCCAAAAAAAGATAGACCACACTAATAATATGTGAGATAATAGTAGTGTGATTGCCTATGGCAACCACACTAATAAATATGTGCAATACTTATTGTGTGTTTGCCTAAGGCAACCACACTAATAAATATGAAATTAAAGCTTCATATGTGACCTTATTCACAATCTAATTTAATTGCTGATGGCTTTTTCAAACAAGCTTTCCCCATTTAATTTATTGGTCTGAAAAAATATACATTTTCAATACTTTTGTACCCTCTTGGAAATTACAGAAACAAGGCCAGGTCAAAACCTAATATATGGCTTGACCTAACACACTTCATCCGGCCCGACCAATGGTGCAACTTCATAACCCGGCTGACCAATGGGGTAACTTCATCACTCAGCGTTCATAGGGCCCGCTGTTGGGGTCCAGCCCAAAACAGCACATACTAAATAACAGACTAAAAAGAACAGGTAGTTTGATCTGCAGTGACTGTTTCTGCCTGTTGCACCATAACAAGGTATGTAGCTAAAGTATAACAAGGAGGCCAATGCATTTTCAAAGCACATAAGGTTAAAAGAAATTCAAAATAGTCATAAATATTGTAAAGAACAATTTTCTGTAACAGTGTTATATACACATATTTTGTTGCATTTGTATTCTTTCTTTCTTGTAATTCTACAGGTTATTTCAAATGAATATGCAGCTTCAGAGTAAGCCATTCTTTTCAGCTCTTGTAGGAAGCAGTAGATGGAAAGTTGATCTCTGTCAGTAGGAAGGCAAAACAGCTATCAGTAGATAGCTAGCTAGCTAAGTGTGTCTGTCACTGAAAAGTTATTGAGTGCACTGTTATTGATAAATTAGTTAGCTTAATTAATAATGCAGCTAAATAGCTAAAATGAAGGTAAAACATTTTAATTAAAAATAGCTAGCTAGGTGAAGGTACATTCCAGAACATAAAGTGAAGGTACATTTAAGAAGATAAAGCAAAGATGATAAGCTTTTTAGTAGGTAATTTTAATGAAAAAGAAAAAAACATTATGTTTTTTTTTCACACATGAAATGATAAATACAAAATAAAGTGAATGAATTGTATGAATTGTCATTATTATTTAGCAGGCCAAATAATTTTATCATTTTATGCACACAAATACTGGACAAAGAAATACATGTTCAAGCTTATAACATTTCCAATAGTAAGACACATTAGACTCAATTATGGAGGTATTAACTAGTACATACAGTGAGCTCCATAATGTTTGGGACAAAGAAAATTTTCCTTGATTTAGCACTTTATTCTACAATTTTAGATTCATAATTAAACAATTTTGTTTTATTAAAGGTTATTTTTTAAACCTTTTGATTTCACCATGTAGAAATTACAGCACGTTTTACACACACAGTCCCCCCATTTGAGGGCACAAATGTTTGAGGCAAATGGTTTCACAGGTGTTTCTGATTAGTCAGGTGCGTTCAGTTGCTTCCTTAGTGCAGGTACAAGAGAGATTTCAGTATCTTGTCTTGATTCTAGGCTTTTAATTGCCTCTGGAGTCTGTATCACAAAGGACCTGGTAGGCCAAGGGAGACCGATAAACCCCAGAAGAAAAAAAAACCGAAAACCTGTCCCACAGATACAAAGCACTCTTCAGGAAGCAGGCATGGCTGTGTCATATTAGCAGAAGACTTCATGGCCAGAACTACAGAGGCTACACTGTAAGATGAAAACCATTAGTTAGCTGCAAATACATGATGGCTAAGTTGCATTTTGCTAAATAGGACCTAAAAGAGCCTGCAGAGTTCTGGAGAAAGGCCTTGTGGACAGATGAGACGAAGATTCACTTGTGTTTAAATAATGGCAATAGCAAAGGGTAAAGGTCAAATGGAACTGTCCAAGGTCTAAAGCACCACCCCTCAACTGTGAAACATGGTGGGATGGTGCCACAGATACTGGCTCACTTGTCTTCATTGATGATGTAACTGCTGATAGCAGCAGCAGAATGAATTCTGAGGTATACAGGAGCATCTTATCTACTCAAGTTAAAGAAAATGCCTCCAAAGTCATTCACCTGATTTAAGTCCAATTGAACATGCACTTCATATGCTGAAGAGAAAACTTAAGGCAACCAACAGAAGCTGAAGATGGCTGTAGTACAGGCCAAGCAAAGGATCACCAGAGAAGAACTGAGGAACTCGTAATGTCTATGGGCCACAGACTTGAAGGAGTCATTGCATGCAAAGACAGTACTAAATTACTGGGTACTAAACATGAATACTTTCATTTACATAACATTATGGTACCCTGAAATGGGGGGATATGCATCAAAAGTGCTGTAATTTCTACACAGTGAAACAAATGTGTATAAAAATACCCTTAAAAGAATGTACACTTTAACTACCTGTAAATTGTCTGATTACAAAGATTACTAATATAAAATTGTGGAATGCAGAGTCTAATGTCTTTGTCCCAAACATTACGAAGCTCACTGTATAGAAAGGTGTAATGATTATTGATAGTTTAACGCAAATGCTAATTATTATTTATTTCCCATTGATCTAACATTTTTACATACTACATTTACTATGCCAAAAAAGATTAACAGTTGAAAACTGGGGAGAATGTACAATTTGAGCATTTCTGATTTCAGATTATGAAACCAGCAAGAAAATTAAGGAAAAAAAGAGATCAGAAACACAAAATAACCTCCAAGCCTGGACCTTTATTTTCTGGCTATAACATTTTACGAGAGCACATGAATTGACATTAATGTAATAGTTAACATGAATGGTTAACTACCACATTAACTATAAACAATTAACTTATACATTAACATAGCATTCTCATTGTATTATTTAGTTGAACTATACTGACAAATATTTATGCTCATGTTAAGCTGAATGACATAAAATCAAAAATTAAAACACATTCCATAAATGGATGATTTATAGCGAATAGTCCCTGTGAAAATTACGATGAAATCTCAAGTTACCTAGCAGACTGAATCACAAACACAGCAGGATAGTGTTTCAAGTGTTGAACACCAAAACTATTTTTCATATTTTTCAAAAAGATGTATTTGTGTATCCACGATTGCCACCTTTTGTTTGTGAAGACATAAAATGTTTGATTAAAATGTATTTTGTGTCCTTGTATCCACATGATTGCCTCCTTTTGTTTGTGAAGACAAACAATTTGATTTAAATGTATTTTGCGTCCTTGTATCCACATGATTGCCTCCTTTTGTTTGTGAACACAAACAATTTGATTTAAATGTATTTTGTGTCCTTGATCATGCTTAACAAGGTCTCTGTAAAGTTAGTCATTAATAAAGGTATGAATAGTTGGCACTTTATGGGTTCCACAAAGAACTAATGATAAACTACCATTAGCAAACTACTTGTTTTACTAGCTCTTGGGTGGGAATAATAGCTATTCTATTAACTAATTTATTCCAAGAGAATGTTAGTATGAATTGAAGTATGAATGGTAATACCGTTGGCTACCTCATGGTCTAGCTTGCACTGCAGTGTGGTAATATGCAATAACAAACTCTTGCTAAGCTAGGTTTTAAATTACTTAAAAAAGTTACTTTTCAACCTAGCCACCTTGACACAGAAATGTACAAAAATCGCTCTCCCTGATTGATTATCCATCACCATGCAGGGAGGCACCTTGATTGCCTTTGGACTATGAAAAATTGACATTCATTATCTTATTGTATTGCTGAATAGAAAAAATAACAATGTACTGTAGCTAAAACTGTAGTATCAACTGACATTATTAGCCTACATTAAATGCAAGATGCATGAGATGTCATTTATTTTCTGTTCTTGTGCAAAGGTAATTGATTTTGAAGAGATTTATGATAGAAAATTATCTCTTCCTATCATATTAGGTCTTCAAAGATATATATATATATATATAATGTACTACAGACAGTTAGATATTTGTGGTAGTTACGAGTTAGCTAATGTTAGCTAACAAAAAATGTTTTTCAAGTTGTCTAGTGAGATACATTTAGAATATTAACAAGTTTTTGCATTGCAATTCATCTATACTGTCATTATATAACACTGCCTCATTTGGTTAGTGCTTCTGTTATGTCTTGCCTGAGGTCTTTGAATTCAACTTAAAAACATCAGCTTTTATCACATAATACCATACCGGACAGTAAATGTGAAAAAAATTATTGCATGCATTTCTTTAAAAGATCAAAGGATTATAAATATAATGGTAAAGGCATTGCAAATGTATATGAAGAGTTAGCTGGTTTCAGCTAAAATTGTATGAGATATTGCAGGAAAGAGAGAACTTTGGCAGCAGATGTTCCCCTGAACACCCTTGATACAGGAATTTGGCATATGTTGCCTGTAGTCGACCCTGGAGGCTGCTGGGTAAACTCAGAACAGTTTTCATATTGTCCGAGCATGCCCTGGATTATAGCAACAGTTGCACATTTTGTTCCAGGCATCCTACAATTTGGAAGCATGTGTGTATCCTTCACAGCAACAATGTGACCTGGAAGCTTCCCCCTTACACAAAGCCTGGTTTCATTGATGAGCGGCAGCATTTTGAACAGCCCTTTGTCCCACAGGATTGAAGGCACCTGCAGGGAGAAGCTTGTGTCACATACAACTCCATAGTAACCCTCAGGGCACACACTACTCCATAGCACCATACAGAAGATTCCATCATAAGAGGTTTCTCTTTAAAAAACACAAAACTTCAGGTAGTTCCTCTATGGCCTATTAAGCATAAAACTATCAAGCAAGCACCCTGAGCCCCAGACTTAAGTGCTTTTACTAGAAGTACACATTTGTTAGAATGTTGTAGAAGCTCGCCTGGAGAGTCTTACTTGAGGTGGAAGATGTGGGAGCAGGGTAGGGCCTGCAACTGCTGGTTCCTCTCCCCAATGGACTCTCCACACAATGCACAGTACAGTTCCAGCTCCTCCACACACTGCAGGAACTTCACCACCTGCTCTCTTAGCTCTTCCTGTTTCTCCTGATTTCGAAAGATTCTCTCGCTCAGACAGTGCACCTTTAGGGAGAAGAGCTGCCAAACAGGAAGTAAAACTAAGCACAACCTGTCACAGTGCACCATAATCCACCCAACACAGCTACAGTGTTACAATACCATCAGGAAAGTGCATTTTCAAACAACAAAATCAATAAAGCACCAAAAACAAATATGACCACAGCACACTATTCATTCATTTGATAAAGTTGTGGTTTCAGACAACTTTATTCTCCACTGTAAGAATGCAGATGACACCATTACATCAACGGCGCCAGGTTGTACCACGTAGTGGGGGACACCAGAGGCGTCACTAGGGGGGTGCGGGGGTGCAGACCGCACCGGGTGACACCATCAGAGGGGGGTGACACCGACATGACGGGCAATAATTTTTTTGTGCAATGTTTTGTGTAGCGACGGGTTGAAACTGCTAATTTCTCTGACGCAGTTTACTGCCGGTCCATTTAATTAGCGGTATTAATGTGATGAGAAACGCTTTGTCGTTTGAAGGCATAACATGCAAGTTTACTCTAATGAAAGTTAGAACTCCAAGCAACATTGCGTTTCAAAAAACACAGCACTTTAATTACAGTGTATTTTGAGATTAATTGTGTGCCTACAATTATTTTTTATTTGAACTGAAATGTCATGACATTGATGCTCTTGTCTAGCTGTAAGTTCCGCCTGCTTCAGACAAGCAGAGCGACTGCAACAATAGGTGATGTAACGATGTAGCCTGGCGGCGATTGCAACACATTAACTAAACACTGACACGCGATTAGCAACGTTGTTTCGTTTCTGCAACCTCTGAACTAGCTAGCCAGTTTGGAAAATAGCCAACGTTGTTAGCCTAATGAATTGATTTAGACTTGATTGCCAAATTATGAGTATCCGTTACCCCTAAGTAGAAGAAATTAATTATTCAGCCTCGTGTGCAGTTGAGCACTGTTTTCAGTTTTCGCAACACCGTAAACTCTCTTGCCTGCAGTTACTGGCTCATGAGTGAGAGCACCTATTATCGACCACCCAAAGGGGGGGGGGCGTTTATCGACCACCCTAAATGCTAGTCTGTTTATTTTGTATTTATTAGAGAGACCTGGACATTGTTATCAATTAAAATGTGAGTCCTGTAAAAATACACATAATAAACTGTCTAAATGTAAAAAAAACCAACTTCATACATATACATTTAGTTATATTAATACAACCTTATTTACTGTATCAACTTTAAGACAAGCAACACGCTCGGAATTATCTCATCACAACCCATTAAATCCAGTAGCGCAGACGTTGCTTCATAATTTCAAACTACTTTCCTAATGGCTATTTTGCGTCCTGCGACTTGGGTTACAACTGTGAATATGTACGGATTCCTAGACGTGCTGATAGCGACCACCAACGCCAACGTTCTATTACCGTAATACCTGGCAAAGACGTTCTCGCCAAAAAACATTTTCCAATGGAAAGTTTTTAGCATGGCATTCCTGAAAGTGGGGGGACAAAAAATCCATGTATCCCCCCTATTCCGGCACCCATGCATTACATCTGTTTTATATTACTATTTTTAAATTAATTGGTTTTACACAAGGCCTTATTGGTCCCAAACACTATCATAATAATACTGTAAATCTCTGCTAGATCTACTGTACTGCTCTACCAAAAACCTATTATGTGACTCCACATACTGACCACTCTTAAACAATTTTGGTATACTGACCACACTTAAGCTATTTGTAACGCCTGGTACTGAATATGGGTTAAAAGCTGTGCAGCAGCATAATAAATAACTAATTACTACAATAATGGAAAAAAGAGAAGAAACTCTTCAAGCAAGGTTTTGTCCAATCATCGCCATAATATGAGCTTGATTGACAGCAAGCTATTGAGCAATCGTGTGAGTGATAATGCCCCATCAAACTGTTGCTGGGAGGAATGAGAGGAGAAGTGCACAGATGGCTTTGGGGATGACAGAGGACACACTGACAATTGCTACACCAACAGAAGCTGCTAAAGCTAAATAAAACGAAAAAAAAGTCAGAAAGTAGTTACTATGAACTTAGAGAACGGATTTTCATCCTAGTGAGCGTTATTGGTTTTAACTTCGGCTGGTTTGTGCTGGACGCTTTGAACTACAGGACACACCTGGGTCAGTTTTTTCTGGTTTATTCGTTGATCAGCCTGCCGGTATCAGGATGCAAGCCAACCATTGTGAAACTTGGGACCCTGGATATTGTTTTGATTTTCCTTGGATGGACTCTGAGCAGTAACCACTCTCTCCGGTGTGGTAGGACTGTGTTTCACTTTCACTCTGACCTGCTACAAGCAGTGCAGTTCTGGACAATTGACACATACACACTAAGACACATTCTGTGTCTTTGGGACTGTTAACGTACAATTGTACTTGTTGAATTTTGTGTTTAATTGCACCAGTTTTATTGTGAACGCAAGTGATAATTTTGAACTCTTGGGTGGATAATTGATTGTTATTGATCTATTGATAACTGAACTGGTTTACTACTGCAACTGGGGCTTCTCAGTCAGGATAGCGGGTGCACCCTCAGATCAGATAATTGATACCAGTCTTGTTGTTGTTATTCATGGGCCTATGCACATTTCTGGTGTAAATCTTTTATTTTATTGTTTTTATTTTACAATTTAAAAGTGACAATACAACCTGGTTAAAAAGGTAATCTGTGTGGTGTCATCATTTATCCATCATCTGCTCCAGCAAGCGAACCTAACTGGCCCAAATCTAATTGTGGTTTTAATTAGGCTACTGTATTATACCACCATCACCACATATTGTGGACCAGATGTGACAAAATTTAAAAAATAAATTGATATTGAAATAAATGAAAGCAATTAAATAAATAAGCAATTAAATAAATATTGTCAGACATGTTATTCATCATTTGGCCATTCTCAGCCATAAGAAGCTTCAAAGCACTCAGCCAGCACAGCCTGGAGATAAGACAGAACAGGAACTGGGGGTGGGGGCCATTGGAGATGTGAATGTATGTCTGTAGCCCCTTTTCCACTGTAGGGCCGAATGGTTCTGAGCATGTAGAGGAACGGTTCCAATGGTGTTTCCACCTGGAAACGGTTTAGCGCGGAATGCTTACAAACCGTGCCCAGCACAATATTCTCGGCGTGGTTAGACAACCGTGCTTAGTGCAGCAGAACCTTTCGGGTGGGCGGGCTTAATGACGTAGGTATTCACTGATTGGTTTGACATTACGTAATTTTGTGACTCCACACCTGGTCTCTTCACGTCCTCTTCCATAAGCTAGGTTGGTAGAGAAGCTAATATATATAAAAATGTCCGAAACTGTGTCATAGTCAGTGGAGGATACGTAAGGAATAGATCGCAACGGGCTGTCCCATTATTGGAAAATAATGTACGACGGGGGTGGTGATGCGGCCGAGGCAAAGCCAAGGGTCGCTTAACCACCACCGAAGTACGCTACATAATTTTCCAATAACGGGACAGCCCGGAGGGGTTTACTCCACGTATACAACAGGTTACCAAAAATGACTATATTAAACAGAAGCTACTCACCAGGCATGAAGTGTTTGCACACCACGATCTTGACTTCGGACATACAGATAAAGTCAAACACTGTATCAATCTGAGTGATTCAACTCCCTTCAAGCAAAGAGCAAGGCCTATTCATCCTCTTGGACGCAGTCCGCAAGCATCTTCAAGAGCTTTTGGAATCTGGCGTCATCCGTGAGTCTGAGAGCCCTTTCTCATCTCCGATAGTTCTCGTCTCTGATTCGTAAGTGTACTAATTCCGTACATCTCTGCATTGATTACAGAAAGCTCAACTCCAAAACTATGAAGGATGCATATGCATTGCCAAATCTGGAAGAAAGCTTCTCTGTCCAAACAGGATCCAAGTGGTTCTCGGTCCTTGACCTTAAATCCAGATACTATCAAATTGAGATGGAGGAAGCAGATAAACATAAGACGGTTTTTGTGTGCCCTTTAGGCTATTGGGAGTTTAACAGGATGCCACAAGGTGTTACTAATGCGCTAAGCACGTTTCAGCGCCTTATGGAACGATGCATGGGAGATCTCAACCTTAAAGAGGTCCTGGTGTTCATAGATGGTCTCATCATTTTCTCGGACACCATTGAAGAGCATGAGCGCCGATTGCTACGAGTCTTGAATCGTCTGAAGGAATATAGGCTTAAGTTATCGCTGGAAAAGTGCAAATTTTCCAGAAATCAGTGCGGTATTTAGGTCACATCGTGTCTCAGCATGGTGTTGAGACGGATCCTGAGAAGATCCAGGCCTTGAACACCTGGCCCACCTCCAGGAATTTGAAAGAACTCTGCTCATTCCTGGGTTTTGCTGGCTATTACAGGAGGTTTATCCAGGACTATTCAAAAATAGTGAAACCACTGAATGACCTCACAGCTGGTTATCCTCCGCTCCGCAAGGGCAGCAAGAAAAAGAACATGAGTGATCCCTATCACAACCCCAAGGAGCCTTTTGGTAGTCGTTGATCACCTTCCTGTCAGCAAGCATTTGACACAATCATTGGGAAGCTTACTTCTGCTCCTGTCTTGGGTTTTGTTAACCCCAAACTGCCTTACATCCTCCACACAGATGCAAGTACAACAGGTCTGGGGGCTGCTTTATACCAAGAGCAGGATGGATATAAGGGAGTGATAGATTTTGCAAGCAGAGGACTGACATGAAGTGAAGCAAGGTATCCTGCTCATAAATTGAATTTCTAGCTCTCAGATGGGCAGTCACTGAGAAATTTAGTGACTACCTATACGGAGCAGAATTCACCGTGGTCACAGACAGCAACCCAGTGACTTATATTTTAACTTCTGCCAAACTGGATGCTACCAGCTACTTATGGTTGTCAGCTCTGTCCACATACAACTTCAAGCTGCAATATCGGGCTGGCAAGCAGAATGTTGATGCAGATGCCTTGTCAAGACGCCCACATGGCACTCTCAATGATGATTTCACCTCACAAAAACAGCGTGAGAGGATAAGACAGTTTGCAGTTCATCACCTGGCAGAATCAAGCAGCTCAGATGGGGTTGGCAAAGATGTAATCCAAGCTATTTGTCAGAGACATACTGTACGCTTCTTTGATTACGATCTTGACACTTCTCAGCCTTTGGTTGCGTTAGTCGAGTCTTTAGCATTTCGCTCAAATGCTATACCAGACACTTTCTGGCAGGAAGGTGATCAAGGCCTTCCTGTTATCCCCCACCTCTCAGAGCAGGAACTAATGGAGAAACAACAGGCAGACCCCAGCATCAGATATGTCATCAGTCAGATGGTATCAGGAGAGAAGCCACCTCCTACCATTAGGGGAGAACTTCCAGAAGTCGCTTTGTTGCTACGGGAATGGAATAAGTTGGAGTTGAGGAACGGAGTTTTGTACAGGAGAAAGCAATACCTAGGAGACATCACTCATGAATTGGTGCTCCCAGAGGAATTGAGAGTTGTGGTACTGAAGAGTCTACATGATGACATGGGTTATATGGGTGTAGAACGCACGCTTGACTTGGTAAGATCCAGATTTTATTAGCCCAAGATGTCCTTATCGGTAGAAGATAAAATCAGAACATGCAACCGTTGTGTGCGAAGGAAGTCACTTCCAGAGAAAGCTGCCCCTCTTGTACCCATCAAGACCAGTAGGCCTCTAGAGCTTGTCTGCATGGACTTTCTTTCTTTGGAACCTGACAGAAGCAACACAAAGGACATACTTGTCATCACGGATCATTTTACTAAGTACGCCGTGGCAATCCCCACCCCAAATCAAAAGGCTCGTACGGTAGCCAAGTGTCTATCGGACACTTTCATAGTTCACTATGGCTTTCCAGAAAGACTTCATAGCGACCAAGGCCCTGACTTCGAGTCTCACACTAAAAGAGCTTTGTGCTGTTGCTGGTATCCGTAAGGTAAGAACTACTCCTTACCACCCAAGGGGCAACCCAGTTGAATGCTTCAATAGGACTCTCCTACAGATGCTGGGCACCCTTGACACTGAAGACAAGATGCATTGGTGTGATGCCACTTGTACACATTTATAATTGCACAAAAAATGAAGTCACTGGGTTCGCGCCTTTTGAGCTCATGCTTGGAAAACAGCGAAGGCTACCTGTCGATTTAACCTTTGGTTTACCAGTCAACAAACCATCAGTATCACATTCAAAGTATGTGCAGGATCTTAAAAGTCACTTGGAGGAGAGCTATAAGCTTGCAACCCAAAGTCCTCTGAAGTTAGCTGAGCGAAACAAACAAAGGTTCGACAAACGGGTCATTGAGTCCACATTGGAAGTTGGGGATCGTGTCCTTATAAAAAATGTTCGCCTTAAAGGAAAACACAAACTAGCAGACAAGTGGGAAACGGACATCTACATAGTAGTGAAACAAGCAGATGAACTACCAGTGTACGCAGTAAAGCCTGAAGGAAAAGAGGGCCCACTCCGTACACTGCATCGGGATCTCCTGTTGCCCTGTGAATTCGTGCCAGCGACTGAACCTGAAAAGCCAGTATCAACCAAGATATTCAGAAGACCACAAACACGCCAAAACCCTGCTGTTAATGATGATGAGGATGACGACATGTTCTCTCAAATCGATGACGACTTACCTCCACTAATGTTGGAGCCTTTCAGATTCACTGAAGTGTGTGAAACCCGCCAGTTGAGCCAACCTCCTGGTATCACGTCTGTTGAACTTCAAGGTGACTCAAGAATTAATGACCATTCATTGCCTACTGTTGAGCTCATGGAAGAGTCAGTCATTGCTGTCCCTGAAGATGCTCCAGTAGATGTTGAAGATGAGCTGGAAAAATGTACTGATGTACCTGGAAATTACTACTTACCTGGAGACGACGAACTACCTAAAGATAACGACTTACCTGGATCTATTCTACCTGAAAGTAACAATCCACCAGAAGAGAGCTTGTTACTTAACGGAGACTCGACTGGAGAGGAACCCTTGAAAGATGTTTCCCTCATGAAGGACAAGCAACTGTATTAGCTGACATGTCAGAAAGGAAAGATGAAATTACCTCAGGACATGAAGCAGCTACGACCTTAGCACAAGATGATAACCCATCAGGGAAATCGACTGGGGGTGAACCAACCAAGAGGACCGAGGAGCCGGTCCGCCGTTCTCTGAGGCAGCGAGAGAAGCCTGACAGACTTCACTATCCTCAATTAGGACTTCCACTAGTCTCAGTGATCCAGTCGCTTTTTCAAGGTCTATCATCTGCCTTCTCAAACTCCTTAAATGAAATTGATAACCTTGAACATAGCAATCCTGTGTCCTGTGCCCTCACCACACCAGTGATTACACAGCCCTTAGCAAGTGTCCCGGGATGGGCCTACCTTCAAGAGGGGAGGGTGTAATGCCTGGTACTGAATATGGGTTAAAAGCTGTGAAGCAGCATAATAACTAATTACTACAATAACTGAAAAAAAGAGAAGAAAACAGCAAGAATGTAGTTTGCAGGAGATCACCAGGACCTAGACCTAGCCTTTTGGAGGAGTGTTCTCTGGTCAGATGAAACAACAATTGAACTGTTCGGCCATAATGATCAGAGCTATGTATGGAGGAGAAAGGGTGAGGCTTTTAATCCGAAGAGCACCATCCCAACTGTGAAGCATGGGGGTGGTAGCACTTCAGAAAATAGATGGCATCATGAGGAAGGAGGATTATTTAGAAATACAAAAGCAACACCTCAAGACATCAGCTAGAAAGTTAAAACTTGGTCGCAACTCGGTCTTCCAGCAGGACAATGATTCGAGGCATACCTCCAAAGTTGTAACAAAATGGCTTAAAGACGACAAAGTGAAAGTATTGGAGTGGCCATCACAAAGCCCCAACCTGAATCCCATAGAAAATTTGTGGACTGAACTAAAAAAGCATGTCCGAGCAAGAGGCCCACAAACCTGACTGAGTTACACCAGTTCTGTCTGGAGGAATAGGCAAAAATACCAGCAAAGTGTTGTGAGAAGCTTGTAGAAGGCTATCCCAGGCCTTTGATTCAAGTTAAGCAATTAAAAGGCAATGCCACCAAATACTAACAAAGTGTACGTAAACTTTTGATCCACTGAAAACTGATATAGTACATAAAAACTGAAATAAATCTGTCTCTTAGCTATTATTTTGAAATGACCTCATATGGAAATAAAGTAGATATCCTAATTGACTTAACACCGGAAATGTCTGGTAACATGAAATGTGTGTGAATAATTGAGTTTGAATGTCTTCAGCCTAGGTATATGTAAACTTCTGTACAAGCTTTATAGTTTTTCAGTACCATGTGTGTAGTTTCTTTTTCTAAAATAAAGTAGCTACAATTGTAGGCTAGCTGTATTGGCATAAAAGTGAAATCATTACACCAATATTATTTCTGGACAAAATCCCAGCTTTTAGATTCACACCATTATCCGTTGAATATTCCCTGCTAAACCTCCCAGTTTGGAATGAACTGATGTACTTTCAATGTCCCTGTCAAGGTCATTGATATATATGAGGAAGTGCAGTGGTTCCAGCACCAATCCTTGTGGGACTCCACTTCCAACAGTAACCTGCTCAGATAATATCCCTCCTACTACACTCTTTGTGTTCAACCCTGCAGCCAGTTCCAAACCCACTCTGAAATATATCCTGTAACTCCTACTGTCTCCTTAATAAGTATTTAATGTGGTACCTTATAAAATGCTTTTTGGAAAGCTAAGTATATATTATCATAAGCCTTGTTAGTCAAAACACTCAGTAGCATCTTCAAAGAATACAAAAAGTTTTGACAGGCATGACCTTCCCTTGCGAAAACCATGCTGGATATCCCTTAGCATGCTGTCATTTTCAAGAAACAATTCTAACTTGTCTCTAATGATAGATTCCACTATTTTACATGTGATGCAAGTTAAACTGACAGGCCTGTATTTCCTGGATCAGTACAGTCCTCGTTTCCTTATATATTAGTATTTTATTACCTTGCTTCCAGTCTATTTCCAGTTTCTAAAGACTGTCAAAAAATACCTGTCAGTGATTTAAAGATGATCTCATTGGGATATCTTCCCATCTGAGAGTTTTTTTCTCATCACTGTTTGAGGATTTTCTCCCCCAGGAGTTTTGCTACCTAATGTGCTTGCTATCTAGGGTTTCAGCCCGATTTGGTGTTTGCTCGATTTGCTCTGTTTCTTGCCTAGCTACTCTAAAGCATCTTTGTGACAGTTATTTGTAAAAAGCACTATACAAATAATATTGAGTTGAATTATATGCCATCAGGGCTTGCTGCCTTATTTGTCCATTGTAATGTAATTTATCCAGTATTTATTTATCCTTTATATGAATATTTGCTAAGACATTCTGCATACAGAATATGTATTCCAGTCTAATAGTAAACACTTCTCCTCTAAAACTCTCCTCACAGTAAGTATTTAAGGCATCAGAAATATCCTTGTTCTTATAAAGCAATGCTCATTCCTTATTTTGGATGGATCTTATATCCTCCTTCTGAATGGAAGTAAAAGCTGGTAGAAAATGAAAAACCTGTAGTGTTAAAGAACTGCGTGCAGTAGACTGGCTAAAACAGTGTAAGCAACAAATGCAGTTGGCTTGTGAAAGGAAACCATCTTACTCTACCATCTGCGATAGAAGTCGATGGCAGTTCACAATGAAAAAAGTTAAGCAAATGAATCACTAGAAAAAGCGCTATACCAGTGGTTTTCCTTCTGTTAAATGTAAATTTAAGTTCATGACTCCTGGGGCTGCTGGGTAGCTCACTTGGTGAGAGCCAAGGTCTCGAATCAAATTTGACCCGTGCCAGTGCCAACTGTAGTCAGCAGCCCCAGAGGAACAGTCCGCAATTGGCTTTGTGTCCCTCTGGAATATGAGAGGGATATGGATATGGGTATATATAGTATTGTCTTTTAATCAAGTGACTTGTAGTGGTCGTCTTGACATCCGTGGCTAGCACTCTCTGCGCATACATATAAATGGGTCTCCTCCACCCCTGCTCTGCATGTGCAAGGCTTGCAGCTGTGGTATGAAAAGAAGCACCTGGCTGGCAGGTGCATGTTTCGGAGGAGACCCCCAAATTGCCTTCACTCTCCCGAGCCAGCAGCAGGGGTCATTTATGAGCATGCTTGTACATAGTTCGCGAATTGGTCATTCAAAATTCAGGTGGGATTGGACATGCCAAATTTCAAAAAACAAACGTACTGTTAATAAAATCATTTTTATTATTTTTTAAAAGAAAATAAATTCTTTTCTATGGTTTACTACCCCAGTGCTGTCAAATACAACTGTTTTAATTTGCCAGTTGAGCATAATGGTACACTACAAAAACAAGAAGCTTTGTGCCATTGCTGTCAATCGCTGTTAATCATTAAATAGTAGCTGTGCAACTATTTGTATACTTACAGGTTGGGTACCCAATCTGGCCCAACATCACAAAGCTACAATAGACCTGATACTTGGCCCAATCACAGCATACCTGATGACCCTGTTGGGTTTGGGTCAAATATCATGACTGTACAGCACTGTCCTCCTGTCCATTTGTGCCTTGTTCCAACCCCATTTTATCTGATCGTTCTCTTTGCAGTACTGACTATTAACTGCTTTTGGTGCATTTCACAGACCTTGTTTCCAGCCTCATCTGCTAGCTCTTGAGCTCTCTGCAGAGATTCCAGGGCCTACAACAAAGAAAGAGTTTTGTTACAAGCAGCATCAGTATGTACAATCCAGCAAACTGTAAACCCTGTAAATAATAAGAGCAGTCATGAGTCATAATGAAGGCTGTGTGTATACTGATAAATTGACCGAATTCTCAGCATGGTAAAGATGATTTTTAGGATATTTTTCTATGGTGAGGGTCTAATAGGCTGAAGTTACGTAGGTGCCTTCCATATGTCACACATAAATTTTTATGTTCAATTAAACTGTTCAATTGAATTTCACTCATAATTTGACTCATTGTCATTAACCTTAATTGTACATACAGTAAAAGAATGCATGCAATTGCTATTTATTTCTTTTTTATGGAACAACTTATTCATGCTAACATGAACATTTTCTCAGCAACATTATGTTCACCTGAATGAAACTACAATGCATTTCCCCACAATTTCTGCAGTCTGGGATGCAGTCATCTGGCTAACAAGACTCAGAACCATGGTAAGCTGTATGTTCTTAAACGTAATGTGATGGTAAAGAAAAAAGAGACCAGTGTCTGTCATTCAGCAGCATCTAGGACAGCTGCACTGTTGTCTCACCAGATTTTGTTTAGTTAGCTAGCTAGCTTCCTGCTAGCATAGCTTGGGTAGCTAATAGATTTTTACCTTCATTTCTTTTAACTACAAATGGATAAGCTGCATGATGAACAGAGAAATGTACATCTATACCCTTTTTTTCTCAGTTTTGGCATTCTCTGGGCAGTCTGGTTTGAATTAGCACAAATTACATTCATTTGTATCACGCCCCATGCCCTACATTTCCCCTGAGTACTATGGAGTGTGTGACACTGAATAGCCACATTATATGTCACCGCCCTTAATTTTGAATGCAAGACTTGCATGCGCACTTTTAGAACTAGAATAGCAAACTTATTAGCAAACTTTTTTGTAACATGGCAGTGATAATAACATGTGTAGCGCCTAAATATATTAGACTTACATTTAATAGATATTATGTTAATCATGACATTACATTACATTACATTACAGGCATTTGGCAGACGCTCTTATCCAGAGCGACGTACAACAAAGTGTATAACCATAACCAGGAACAAGTATGACGAAACCCCTAGAGAGAAGTACCGGTCCAAGTACAGGGAACAACTGCATAGTTCAACTTGGACCCTGATGGTTAAACTGATTAACACTAATAACGAGAACGGCAACAACGCAATCTATGGAAAAATAAAAAAAATAAAAATACAAGTAGTCGTTAAGACAGGCGCATCAACTAAGTCACCTATGAAACAGCTGCCTAGTTACAACCCTAAGTTTAGTCATTTACATGGGGGAAGGGAGGGATGGGGAGAGGTGCAGCCTGAAGAGGTGGGTCTTCAGTCGTTGTTTGAAATGGGTCACAGTCTCAGCTGTTCTGACCTCCACAGGGAGGTCATTCCACCATCGTGGGGCCAGAACAGACAGGAGACGTGTTCTGGAAGTGCAGGTGCGAAGAGGGGGAGGTGCTAGGCGTCCTGAGGTAGCAGAACGGAGGGATCTGGCTGGCATGTAGGGTTTGAATAATTGACAACAGGTACATACATTATTCAAGTGGTCCACATGTTGGGATTAATCATAACAAAACCAATAGGGTTTCAGCAGCTTTGCTGCTTGGACCGATAATTGAAAGTTCCTTTCTGGTGGCAACTGACTGTGTAGGCTCAGCTGCCATCGGAAATTGGTTTATTTCATTTTTACTCAAGTCCTGAGCTGGCATGACAGGGTAGCTACATGAAAATGAAAACAATTATTTTACTGCAAACCCACAAACTATTCCTCCCCCTTATGAAACAACAAAATCTGTGGGACAAGCAAGGATTAATTAAAAATATGTTTTTCTTTTGAATCCAGCGATTCCAACAGTCAATGCCCTTGTTAAAATGTTCAGCACTCTGAATATGAAACACAAGCAATATTACGTGCTAGAACCCCTCACCTAACCTAAATATTAATATATTAATTATATTTTATGTGATTTAATTTAATAATTATTGTTGAAAATGAGAATTATTAATTAAATCGCCAAATTCATTGATAGGTCAGTCTACAGTGAACTGGCGGAATCAACCAAAAAGTCAAAACAAGCTCTATATCAGGTTTTAAGATTAAATAATTGAATTCAATACGAAGTAGTCAATTAGATTAAGAAATTGAAACCATACATTCTTTATTGAATGCAGGCTCACTCCTTCTTAATTACAAAACAGAAGACATTATACAAAACATTAAACAATTAATTTGGAAATACGAGAAAAGAGAGAGACAGACAGATAAGCCAGACCTTGCTCAGTGTTACCCACTTCCAGTTTGAGCACCACAGTATGAAAGGAAACCAGCTAAAAACACACAACCAAGGAACCACCACCAAAATATAAAGAGAAAAATTATTCCTCGGAAACCAACCACAACACAACACAACTTTTTCCTCTGGCCATCTTAAATACCTTACCTAGCATGGCTTGAGGATGTTTGGACTGATTGGGTGATGTTGAGTTAAGGTGTAGGAAGGAAGGGAAGGGGGGTCCAGGGTTTCCCCCAGAAAAGTTGTTAGGCCCGGTGGCAAGTATCTTTTGACAGGGCCCGGCGGCCATGTGTCTTTTTTGACGGGGGCCCGGCGCGGGCCAGCGACAGACTGATGGCAGCTTTAAGTTAGGGCCCTATAGTTTCTGTGATAACAGAATCACGGACGGAATTGCGGAATTGAGAATTTAAAAAAGCTATAACACAGATTCAATAGGGCCCTACATTAAGTCAATGCTAAAAGCTGACTGGAGATTTGAAAATATGACTACGTAATGTGAATGTTGTTATAAATAAGTCATTTATTTGACACACATTTTTAAAAATCAACAACTATTTACAGCATAGCTTACAAAGAATCTGACAACAATGTACAGTCTTGGAATGCTGTGTTTTCAACAACAACAAAATAAATTAAATTAAAATAAATAATATCAAAGTTTTTGCACTCTACAAAAAACTTGAAAAAAGTCCTGATTGGCTGCTGATTCTTACAGCCTTGGAATGCTGGGCACATTTCAACAACAACAAATGAAATTAAATTAAAATAAATAATATCAAGGTTTTTGCACTCTACAAAAAACTTGTATTCAAGTCCTGATTGGCTACTGAATCTTACAACAAGCCATGGAATGCTGGGCACATTTAAACATTTAAAAAACTGTTGAAGGTTTTTTGGCTTTTACAGTAGGTTACCTTTCCTCCTTGACATTATGCCTAAATGTCACCAAGGAAGTATCTGTGCTACTGACTGTTTGGCTAGCTAGCTAAGTTAGCTACATGACCACGTTGTCATAAAATTTTTCCCGACCGTGAAAACTGCCTGACTTGTTTACATTTTGGACAGATCTGGCTCCTGAGTAAATCTATAATTTCCCTCGCAGCACTTTAGACACAAGCAATATCGAATAAATGCTGAAATTTCTTCTTACCGCGAAGAGTGCATGACAACATTGAAATTTTATGACAATGTTGTCATGCACATTAATGTCATCAACCTAACGTTATTAATAAACAAGTGAAGTCGTTATTTCGATGGCGATTAATCAGTCATGTAATGTTACAATATATCGAATGTTACATTCATGCTACTAGTTTAACGTTACTTACACACTGCTTAAGTTAATATAAAAAGAATGTACTTACCAACGAGATGAAGTGATAACGCAGTTTGTAACGAGGTTAGTTAGCCTACTAAATAAGAAATGGTGGCTTGCTAGGTAACGTTAGCTTGTGATTGTTGGAAGTGTCAAGTGTTGAACGTCACTCTATGCACAATGAGGGTAAAGAACAGACCTGCTGTTTTCCTATAGTGCGTTCACGTTTTAACCAACAGATGTCGCTGGTGAGCTTTTCGACCGAGCCGCCCCACTGTAACTGTAGTTAAAAAAAACATCTTAAAAATACATTTAAAAAACTCATCTATCGCACGTTGCATTCAAACTTAAGGGAAATGTTAGGCATGTAGCCATGCAGGGTCTCTCACCCCCGATAGGGTGTCCTATGTCTTCTGGTTTGTCTTGTGACGACTGTCTCTAATATTGTTTTATTTTTATTGTAGTTACAGGAGTTGGCCAGTGTGCGCAGTGCACCCCTTTCTAATTGAGAGCACCTGGGGGTAAACCCTATAATAAGGAAGCCCCCAGTGCTTTCTGGGCCGTTTTTCTCTCTTTCTTTCTCACTCTATTCCAGGTAATCCTGCACCAGGTCGGGCGGTTGGACGGCCCGCGGGTTTTTCCTTCACCCTCTTTTCTTCACAGGTTTTGCGTTGTACATTCACATCCCATTTTTGCACACGCACATCCACACACATTTAATATAAATACCCTACATTTCACTCATACATGTATCATTGTTTTCTTCTTAATAAATAATTCCTTTGTTTAAAAGTATACCTTGTTGTGTCGTCTCCCTTTTTGTCACGACTATAGCTTAAGTCGTAACAGTCTCTTCTGAGGAAGTGAGACTCATAGATCGGCTGCCTAGATTAGGGTATCAGTGGATTTTAAATAGTCCCAATCGCATTTGCTTTGATTTTTAAATTTTTATTTTATTTATTTAACCTTTATTTACCCAGGGTAGGTTTGCTGAGCATGGATGCTCTTTTGCAGCAACGCCCTGCTTCACACATACACTCATACACATTCACACCTGGGAGCTGCCCAGTACAACCGCAATCCTCTGGAAGTCACTGCGGTTACACCCACCGAGTGGCAGAAAGGCTATGAGTGGCAGCGTTAGCGTTCAGCTTGAATGCGCGAAAAAAAAACATCAAATGGGAAGAGCTGTGTGCGATGACTGTCAATGATTCACAAGAATGGGAGCTCCCTTTTACAGACTGCCGAAAGCTAAAGAAAAGAGAAGCAAATGGATCACTGCAATTCGCAGAAACAACTGAAATCCAGGCACCAAAACGTGGATTTGCGGTTGTCATTTTGTGTCAGGTATGTTGGATTTTTGGGTAAAATCATACCTTAAATTATGGACTGTATTGACTACTCATCAATTAAATATTTAGCATCTTTCATTTATATTCTGTGTAACTGTAAATTTTTTGTCAGCATTTATTAAAAAACATCCATGATGATGAGCCTTGTGTTCTACAAACAAAGGGGGGATGGTTAGATAATAATTTATATTCTTGGCTAGCTAATTCTAAGGTATGATTTTACCCAAAAATCCAGCATACCTGACACAAAATAACAACCGCAAATCCACATTTCGGTGCCTGGATTCGAGTTGTTTCTGCGAATAGCAGCCATGAATTTGCTTTACTTTTCTTTAGCTTTCGGCAGTCTGTAAAAAGATAGCTCCGATTTCTTGTTGAATGTCCATGGACCAGTGGTTCTTTGGTAAGTTGTAGGGATCACTGTCGAGTCCAACTGCCTTTAATTTAAGCAGATAATCGTTTGTTTTACTCCCGATTTTGCAGTTTCCTCTACTAAAGACAGCCATGTTGCAGCATGTTTTGCCACTCAGTCCCGACTGAGGGGGCGTATTCCAGTGGGAAAGTGACGTCAATGCATATCCTCTATAGTTGGCCAATGAGCAGCTCCACTGGAGGGAGAGAACATTTTTTTAGCCAATTAAATCAGGGGGTGATTAGGTGGCAAGTTTTTGCAAGATCCAGGTCTGGGATTTTAGCTAGGACACCGGGGAACCCCCTACTCTTTGCGAATAGTGTCATGGGATCTTTAATGACCACAGTGAGTCAGGACCTTGGTGTAACGTCTCATCCGAAAGACGGCATCTCCTACAGCACAGTGTCCCCGTCACTGCAATGGGGCATTGGGGTTTATGAAGATTGCCCCCTGCTGGCCCACCAACACCACTTTCAGCAGCAATTCAGTGTTCCCTGGTGGTCTCCCATCCAAGTACTAACCAAGCCCACACTTGCTTAGCTTCACCCAGTCGGCAGGAGCAGAGTGCGTAGTGGTATTGATGCTTGTGGAGAGGAGGGCAGGCCACATTCTCAGAAACAATATAATATTGTATATAATTCACTGTTTCCCTCTCTAAGGTTATAATCTAAAGACTAGATATCAGACAAATCTGTCCCTTGTTGTGCATAAATTGCTTTGGCCTAATTGTTTACTTGCACTGCATATAGAACAGTTTACTCGTGGAACAATGACTACTAAACAAAAAATTCCACATGCTAATTCATACATTGCTAAAGAATGTTTGGTATATCACAGTAAAAGAATTCTATTTTTTATGTAGCGACCCTATCATGCCATCTAATGACTCGACTTGAATGAACTGAATTTATTACAATATACAGCAATTTAATTTCTGTTGCCATCCGAAAGTTACTTTTAATATTTAAAGGTACTTTTAAAGGTATGTAATTTTGCTTGCTAGCTTGCCACTGTCCGGTAGCTACAGTTGAGGCCTAAAGTTTACATACACCTAAGCTAAAGACATTCAAACTCAATTTTTCACAACTCCACAAATTTCATGTTACCATACATTTCCTGTGTTAAGTCAATTAGAGTATCTACATTATTTCCATATGAGGTCATTTCAAAATAATAGCTAAGAGAGATTTATTTAAGCTTTTATGTACTATATCAGATTTTCAGTGGGTCAAAGGTTTACACACTTTGTTAGTATTTGGTGGCATTGCTTTTTAATTACTTATCTTTAATCAAACGCTTGGGGTAACCTTCCATAACTTCTCTCAATACTTTGCCGGAATTTTGCCAATTTGGTGTAACTCAGTCAGGTTTGTGGGCTTCCTAGCTTGGACACGCTGTTTCAGTTCAGTCCACAAATTTTCTATGGGATTCAGGTCAGGGCTTTGTGATAGTCACTCCAATACTTTCACTTTTGTCTTTAAGCCATTTTGTTACAACTTTGGAGGTATGCTTAGGATCATTGGCCTCATTCACCAACCGTTCTTAAGAAGAATTTTCTTCTTAAAACCCACTTACGCAGTTTTCACGAAGATTCTGATATTCACCAATGTTTTCTTATTTTGGATTTGTTCTTAGGTAAGAACAGAATCTATGCACACTCAAGAGCACACTTACGCACATTTGAGTGCTGACATATTTGTGCAAAATAATTGGTTATTGCGTTTTCTTCAATTCTACAGTTGTATAATATCATAGGATTTAAATTACAATAATATTTTTATCATTTATTATATTTTTTAATTATTATTTTCATTATTTTACAAAGCATTAAGGTGCCAGGTTCTGCCTCAGATGGTGGTTGCCTCAGCGGGAGTTCATCCGTAAATAAATGATAAAAATCAAACCATTATAGTGACCTTTTAATTTTGGGGGTTTCAATTATGCAATGTTTGGTCTGTACTGCAAAAGCAAATGTTTAAATTTTGAATACAAACTAAGCACTTAGGTAACACTTTTTAAACACATGGACATGTTGAAGAAGAGAACACTTAATCAGAGGCGTCACTAGGGGGGTGCGGACCGTACCGGGTGACACCATCAGAGGGGGGTGACACCAAAATGACTGGCAATAATTTTTTGTGCAGTGTTTTGTGCCTCGACAGGTTGAAACAGCTAGTTTCTCTGATGCAGTTTACTGCCGGTTGATTTAATTAGCGGTATTAATGTGACGAGAAGCGCTTTGTCATTTGAATGCATAACACGCAATTACTTGTGCCCACTCCCACCAGCATTTAAAAAAAAATTTTTGCCTCAGATTTGACATCAAACCATTTTTTTACTTCATCAGCAATAGCATCCCATACATTTTTTTTGTGTTATTTTATATCCACTACTGACGCTACTAAATATGACAGGTCGTTTGCTGTTCACTACCTGCAGCAGTACCTCCACTTCAGAACTGCTGAAGTTTTTCTTACATTTGGAGTCCGGTGCTCCACCATCTTTAGATTTTCGTTTGGGCATTCTTGACTTCTCTCTCAACTTTTCTTTTCAATTTCTGTGTGTGATTTCTGTGTGTGCACACAGCCCTGCAGTCTCATGCCCTTTTATGGGGATTGGTGGGGCGTTTACCTATGCTAATTAGGAACAACTGGCATGCGCTTTCATTTTACGAGGACAATGGGATTCATTATTATAATAACACGGTTGCAAACGATTCGGCGGTTTAAGAACACGTCATGAATCTGACGTAGACTTTTCTTAGGACCTTTCTCAAGAACAAATTTAAGAAAAAACTTAGGAAGATATTGGTGAATGAGGCCCATTGTCCTGCTGGAAGATCCAGTCGGGACCAAGTTTTAACTTTCTACCTGATGTCTTGAGGTGTTGCCTCAGTATTTCTAGATAATCCTCCTTTCTCATGATGCCATCTATTTTTTGAAGTGCACCAGTCCCTTTTCCAGCAAAACACCCCCACAACATGATGCTGCCACCCACAGGCTTCACAGTTGGGATGGTGTTCTTCGGATTAAAAGCCTCACCCTTTTTCCTCCATACATAGCTCTGATCATTATGGCCAAACAGTTACATTTTTTTTCATCTGACCAGAGAACACTCCTTCAAAAGGCTAGGTCTTCATCCTGGTGATCTCCTGCAAACTTCATTCTGGCTTTTTTTTGCCGCCTTTCAGGCCTGTGGTCATGTAGGATTCTCTTAAAGGTGGATGTAGATACTTTGATGCCTCCAACTCCTTCACCAGTTTCTTTGTTGTTGTCTTGGGGTTCAGTTGAACCTTTTGGACCAAAGTTCGTTTAGACCTGGGAGTTATTTGTGCCTCCTTCCTGAACAATGCAGTGTCTGTGTGGTATATTTGCATACAATTGTTTGTACAGATGCTCGTTGGACCTTCAGTTGTTTGGAAATTGCTCCTAAGGAGGAACCGGACTTGTGGAAGTTCGCAATTTATTTTATGAGGTCTTGGCTTGGATTTTCCCATGGTATCAAGGGCAAAAAGGCAGTGGCTTTAAAGGTAGGCCCTTAACCCCTTAGCGCACATGCCAAATCTGGCCAATCCTTGCTCATTTAGGGGATACCAAATTTAAAGCTTTATAACTCCAGATGTGAACACCACAGAGACTTGAAAAATGGCTTAAACTAAGACATTTGTACCATTTACAATACTAATTTAGATTAGTTTATATTCATAATTTTGAATAAAGTGCCACAAATGCAATTGTCTAGGCAGAAAATCAAAAATGAATTTGCTCTTTTTCAGTTTGCAATGAAATACTGAGAGATTGCATATATACAGCAGGTTAAACTATACATGTCCTTGATCAAAAACTTCTTGACCACAAGTTCATAAAATCTAAGGGTGGATATGTAGAACTACTATAGATCTATGAAGCAAAAACTGAGCAGTGTACCCAGCGTCTCCAAATTCATCCAAAATGTCTAAATTATGCATTTCTGTAAATCACAACATATTCACGTATTTCACTACAAATCAACTGTTTTGACTCAGAAACTCACTGTTGCATCATTTTCAAGTGGGAATTGCAAGCTTTCTGTCAGTACACTGGCCTGAAATATCTAGGGGTTGTAAGAGTAATTTTCTGATTGACAGTATGTGTGTGTTAACATAAAGACAATCGTGACTAAATATATCCTTTAATATTCTCTTGATTATTGTTATACCATATATCCCAATGTAAGTGATTCAAAATATACTCTTTATAGCAAATAGTTTCAAATCAAGTGTTTAGACTTTTGCATAGTCTGTTCTGTGTTCTGGAAAATGAGAAGATGCCCTGTCTGAGAACTGGTCAGTAAACAAAAAGATAAATGATCAAGGCCTGAATGTGAAAAACAGATTGTCCCATTCTCCAGAAATTGGGAGGACTGGCGGATGACACCGCAGCCTGGATGATTTATTGTACGGTCAATCTTATTGGGAGACAAAATAAAGCTGGGAAGACCAAGGTTGTCAGACCGGGTGTCCACTGCTAAGGAGGGTAAGTATTAATTAGGGCAGGGGGCAGCTGTTTATGTGAGAAGGATAAACACGCCTCCTGTGCATAGTGGAAAGTTACCGAGAATGTGGATATAAGAAACAGCCTATGCGTCCAAAACTTTGGAGAGTTTTGTGAGTGCTCTCTCATTCTTTCTTCTTCTTGCAAGTTGAATAAGTCTTATTGATCTTTGAAAGTGCTATGACTCTGTGTTATTGGGGGAGGATCTCACCTCTGGGTATGTGGGGATGGGAAACAGTAATTTCTCTGACAGGGTCCTGAAACATATTCAAAATTTCTCCAAAAATGAATAAAATTTGTTTTGTCCATTATAAAGCATATATGTGGCCCTTAAGAAGGTTTAAGGTGAAATATTGATATCAGATAAAAAATTATGCAAAAACATTATCACACTATGTGGTACAGTACCTAAATGTGTAATCATTAACTCTCGTATGTTTTTCTGTACTCTACAGTATGTGATGTTTTCTTGTATGAGAATAGAACAACATTAAAACAACCGTCCACCACGTTTTGGCAATGTTCCAGCTGAGGTGGTCACATCCGGTGCATTAATCACAAACACAATTAGCAAACCATTAGCTTACGTTACAGTGTGAAATATCCTCATTATAAAATACCACTAACCTATTTAAAGACACTCAGTTTAAAAAATAACGTATATAACCAAAATATTTTTGGCAGTAACACTTACATTTGGACAATGAAATCTTATCTGTGTTCAGCTGATAGAGATAGCGACAGAATCAGTGGCGTCGTTCCCTCAGTTCTAACTTAGCCCAGAAAACAGTACTTCAGCTAGGTCTATCAGCAAACATATGCCTTAGCCATGCTCAGAATTTCTCAAGAATAATAATATTTTCCAAGAAATTACAAAAGTCATCAAGAACATTTCGCCAGGTGCAGTGTCTTTTTCTGCTACCACAGACTGAATGCCTAATGCAGCTATAATGAGACAAAACTTCTGGTTATGCTGAGCTATAAAACACTATTCCAAAAGTAAAATTAGACATATAATACATCACTAGAAAACTTATTCTGTCACCTATTGGATCGATTAATTGTCGATCAAGCCAATACTACAAAGGACGACAACACTGTAAACAACGTGTGGTATTATGCACAGCTATTTTGGAAGGTACCCTGGCGTCACAAATGAGCGTATATTTCACAAATGGATTGTTGTCTAAGACAATATATGACCACTCCGTCTCAAAAGGGACATCTCTACACATAAAACCAATGGTAAGGTTGTATATTTATTCAATATTTAGATCAAGATGTTGACTGTAAAGTGACATGATATAATTTTTAAAAACTTTGTCTTGTTTATTTTGTTAATCATTGAGCAATGTTTTCACTGCTGTATTAGCATATCTTAGGGCTATTGTTGGGTTTATCTTGTTTCTATAATGGAATACGATTTTTGAGTGGTGAAAGAATATTTTTATGAATGCCCAGACAATATTGTCCATTATGTCATGGGTGGGGGGGGGTAGTTGCAGGTGAGACTGCAGGGAGGGGGTGCTTTTTAAATGAACAACCAGAGCGACAATGGTGGTGCTGCGAAACTCCGTATTCGGCATAGTTGTCATGTATCGTCTACTAATGAAACTAAAACAAAGCTTTTCTGTTTTCAGCTCATACTTTGGTTGCAGGAGCAATGAATGTCTGAGTTAAACAATCTAAGCATGCTGGCGTGCCGACCACTAGGGGGTGTGCGCTAAGCGGTTAAGGGTAGTTTTCCACCCTCCTCAGCTTTCAGCTCAGTAGCCACCACAGCTTACCTGAAACAAGGTGGTAAAATAATTACTGAAAGCAGACGGTGTAGTGCATGGTTAGAGTAACTATTACAGATGTTGTGACCTGCAGGAGTTGAGTAGTGCCGCTATAGCTACTGCCATATACCTTTAAGTGATGCTCGACAGCAACCTGACCTTGCTGGTCAACCTGCTGACAACATAGCATCGGTGGCTGCCGATTCTTCCTCTGCGACATCTGAAGAATCCGTTCCTCACCAACTACTCCACTCACCTCCTGGTCTAGGCCTTAGTCCTCTCTGGAGTACTGAATCTCTCTCATCACTAGTCTCACTCCCTGTGCTATGAGGCCTCTAAAACTCATTAAAAATGCTGCTTGCCTATTTCCAGAGTTAATTGTTAGTTCATAAGTCTATCTTGTTGATATACAGAAACATTTTAGGGATATGTTGACAATGATTTATACAGTACAATGAGACTAGGCATGTTACTCATTTTATTATGAGTGTACTAATGCTATTCTATTAACTACCCTTATGCAGTTTTTTTTCCCCAGTATACCATTGATTATTTTTTGGAACACAGTGTTATGCACTCCTGTTATATTTTCTTATGTTGTCTTATGAGTCCTGTTCAAATGTGTTCAAATGTAGTCTTATTGCATGCATGCACCTTGGCTTTGTAAGTCGCTCTGGATAAGCGCATTACATTAAATTACAGGCATTTAGCAGATGCTCTTATCCAGAGCGACTTACACAACTTTTTACATAGCATTTACATTGCATCCATTCATACAGCTGGATATGTCCTGAAGCAATGCAGGTTAACACCAGGAGCGCCGGACCATTTCCTGGCATTCAAATAACTTTTCGCGCGGCCAGGGTCAAATGGCACATTAGCCTTCAAACTGGAAATATTCGCATTGTTCGCTAGATGGCGCTTATTAGACACGAGCTGACAAAGGTTGCCAGCCCATTGTCCTAATGAAATATTTGCGAGATTTTAGACTGTCAGAGTATCAGAGTAAGTTATGTTTTAGTTACGGCTCGGCATTCTAGTCAACACATTGTTGCAATATAAATGTATTTAGAATAAACAGTATGTCTGTATGAAGAGAATGAGTCATGAAAAGCTAACAATAAACAGATTGTAGGGAGGTCAAACCTGTTTTTCAAAAAACAAATTTGACAGTTTATTCTTCATGCATAATATCATAAATGCTAATAATCAAATAGGCTAACAACATATAAATCGCCAATTTGCCAGAATATAACTGTAATACGATTTTTAAAATTAGCCGCTTCCCTCCGCATGTGATCACTGATCACTGTCGTTGGAGGGAAACGCATCATCACCCGTGCGAATTTTAGGGTCAGCTTTTCTGTTTTATAAAAATACATGTAAAAAATATTGTCGTTCAAACGAGTTTTTTTCCGGTGACCAGAAAACATGTAGGCTAGGCTACACTCATAGCAAGCAGGTCATAGCTGGCTGTGACTATTCGACTGGGGATTCGAAATCCAAAGTCTCTTATTCATCGTAGGCTAATTACAAAAAACACCCATTCGTAACACTGAATAATACCGCAATGTACATAAGACCATGGCAAATATATACATGCAAGAATCCTGTTGTTCAAACGAGTTTTTTCCGGTGACCAGAAAACATGAAGGCTATACAGGCACGCAGGTCATAGCCTAGCTAGCTGTGACTATTCGACTGGGGATCCAGAAGAAGTCTCTGGAAATCCAAAGAAGTCTCTTATTCATCGTAATTACAAAAAACACTCATTCGTAACACTGAATAATACCGCACTGTACATAAGACCTTAGCAACCAAGTGGGATTTCAAAACTGATTATCGCTTCAGCGCACACACGCAATATTTAAAATATTTTAAAAGAATATAAATAATGATACATTTATTCCTGGTTATTTGACGTGATTCTTGCTTGGGCTGACAATCCTATGATAGTGTAAGAAAATTGTTCATTACATGTGCCGATCATTAGTGACATTAGTGGTAGCGACCTGTTTCTCCCGATTGGTAACTGTAAATGTATTTCTGAAAGTGGAATAGTAATTATGTGGGCAATTAGTTTCATAAACTCCATAAACCCTATCAATGGTTGCGTGGACATGGTAAAGCACAGAGACGCCTATATTCCCACGCAACGCATCCCGATAGTTTATGCATGTGCTGTTGCATCTACGCAGACAGCGTGAGCAGTCTTCTAACACAGTTCCTAACGTGCAAGGCTCTAATTTCTGAATATGAAACAAGGTCCGAACCTGACTAGAAATAAGTAAAACTTAAAATACAAGTAAAAATGTGACACTTGTATCTTTGTTTTGGGCATGTATCTTTTTACTACTCAGTAGGCCTAAAAGGCCTACTCATGATAACAGCTTCAAAAAAACTACCAGCTATTCACGCACGATCGTTCACGCTCATCTATTGAATCGCCCCCTCACCCCTCCCCCAGCACCAGAATACTGAATTCTTTAGCTGCCTTTAGCAAAACCAGAGCTGATTTTTTCTCTATGGCCCCGAGTCAAACTCAGTAGGTGTGAATGTTCAGCTTCGCAGAGGGGTGTGATTTTCTTCCTCTTCACGACACCAGTGATGGCGATTGGAGACTTCACCTCAATAGACCTAACTTATATTTTCAAAACCTACATTTTCAACTGTGAAAACAATATTTAAAAATTTCCATTCAATCTATGGATAAGCAAATGTATTTATTGATATCAAATCAATAAACAAGAAAATCAATATAAAACATTAGTAGGCTAAATGTTAATAGTAAACATAAAACATCAGTAATAACAAGCCCAAATCCGCAATAGCTGCGACCGCGCATGCATCCACAGGAGGACACTTTTGTGGACCAACTGACCAACAAACTAAAGAGCTGCTGGTCGCCTATATGCCGCGGAGTTTGTAAGCTTAGCTGCCTTTGCCATCATGACATTGCAAGTTTGGTCGATAGCACATTGCTCAAGATGCCGTCTCATCTTTATACGTGCATGCATGAATATGTGCTTTCGTTTCTAAGTAAGTGAAAAATTACGGTCAGCATAACCATGCTGTGCCATGCTTCGCTAAAGCATCTGAAGTTTTCTGTGTTCTCGGGTGGGGGAGGGGTGAGCGTTGAATGTCCCATACAGATCAGTGGTCTTACCCTTACCCTTAGATTGACATGTGAATGTCCCACTTGAGAATGGTTCACTTGTGCCACGTGTGAATGTTTGAAATTTGATAGTTGACTAGTTTACTCAACGGAATAACAGCATACACCACACGAACACATCACAAGACACTTCACATTTGAGAAATCATTTTTGATTGTAGGCTATGTAATAGTTACATTTATTGTTCTCTCAAGTAGCCTAAAGGTTAATACTACGTTTTTAAAAAATTGTGGAGTTATACATAATAGCAACTGCAAAGCCTAGCCTAACCGGACATCGTGTCACCACTCGCGTGCTTCCACAATGATTTTTTCCCCCCAAAACCTTTACTCCCTGAAACGAATGTCCCCTATTTCCTGGTCCCTCAAAAGCCAAATGTGTCACGTCACATTTGTACCTCACAGAAAATAGGATATGATACAGCTATAATTTTTTTTAGCATATTTTGAAAAGTAGCCTACGTTCACCATCATCTGTAATTTGGCATATATATATATATATATATATATATATATATATGTGTGTGTGTGTGTGTGTGTGTGTGTGTGTGTATACATCAACGAGCAAGGTATGCTTGATCAGAACTCACAGAGTCACTGATAACAAGTGCACTAAATAAACGTAATCCGTCTGGGATAAATGCATAGGAAATTTGCCGAGGGAACCGATGGCAGAAGAAACGTCCGAGTTGGTGTACAAAAAGACGTCTTCACTGAAACACTCTATAAATAAACTAATTAACAGCCGAAACAAACCATGACTAAATATAAACTAACAAACTACGCTATGATTCAAATATATTTTTATCATGCTGTATTGTAGTGGTTTCTTTATTTTAGATTGTTTTTGCAATAGTGTTACAGTTTGTAGTCCTAAAACCCGGAAGTAAGTTGGCATTGGGTTCTCATCAGATTTCCAATGCATTTTTCCCGTGGGGATTTAGTTTTCTGCCGAAAGTAAGGTTTGTGGTGAACGTAAGCCTAAATGAGCTTCACGATTGTTTGTCAACCGTGGATGTCTAAGCTGTCATGTGCTTTTGAAAAGTAGGCTAAGTTTCTATATTGAAACTACAAGAGCGGTCACATTTTTGCAATAACCACTCTTGTTTTACTAGCTCGCATGCACGCTGAGCGTCGAACGCTAAGCGTGAGTGAGCGGCGAACCCATAGAACTCGTAAAACAAAACGTGAAACTGTTTTAGGCATAGATTAACCATAGGTCTTATTTTCGGAAGAAAACTAAATCCCTATTGGAAAAATGCATTGGCAATCTGCCGAGGGAACCCATGGCGGAAGAAACGTCCGGGTTGGCCTACAAAAAGACGTATTCACTGTAACATTCTATGAATAAACAAATTAACAGCCGAAACAAATAGCGCTTCGAATATATTTTTTATCTTGTTATATTGTAGTCGTTTCTTTAGCTTAGATTTAGTTTTTGCGATATCATACGCAGCATTGTTGTTGTACGTGAACGTGTCGCATGCAGTCATTGTGCACGTGAATGATAATGCATAAAATTGAAAAAAAAAAAAAAATTTGTTTATGCATTTGAAGACGGATCAATTTTATTTTAACCCTTATTTAGAAATTTCCACTTGTATAATAACTGTAAAAATAAAATGTAGGGCTATGATTTCAGAACACAAGGGAAAGGCATAGGCATAAACAAATGATCACAAAACGAACGCAATAGCCTATAAAAATATTTTTTAAGATCACATATTTAAAACATTATATAATGTATTATTCAAAATAAACATAAACAAATATTTCTAATAACAAAATAAATAAAACATTCGTACAAATATAAATGCGTGTCCACCGCGATGAAAAGTATATCCTTGCGCCTCCTGGTGTGGTGAAGGAAAACTGACTCCTTAGTCTGAAGACGGCCGTAATTTAACAACACTGTTATAACACACACGGAAGTGAAATAAGGTGCTTTTAACATTTTCCAAACGGGACTTTGACATTCCTACTACGCTGGTACGTAAAGAACAAATATTTAGGAAAAGTCAGTGAATGCGGATGATGTAGCTTGCTAGTAACTAAATGAAAAAAATCCTAAACTCCGAAATATCTCAGTGACAGGTCAAATGACCTGTCACAGCGCTCCTAGTGTTAAATACCTTGCTCAAGGGTACAACAGCAGTGTCCTACCCAGGAACCGAACCTATGACCTTTCGGTTACAAACCAACCCAGTTCCTTACCCACTATGCTACTCTGCCGCCCTATCTATTTGACAATATCTGACAAATAAATAAATTAAAGTATCTGGACAACGTGTAATGGTATGGACCCTCTCTGGAGTGAAGCTCCAGCTAATAAAAGCTTGCCAAGAAACCGTTGCATTTCAATTAGTCTCTGAGAGAATTCATAAAAAAATGTAATTTACTTGTGGATAATCTGACTGGTGTGATGTTTTATCTGCCATTTTTCATTCCACTACTGCAGGCCATTGTGTACAGTATTCATAATAGGCCTATTGTAAATGATATTTTATCTTTTAAAGCCCAATGGACAATATATATTAATGATGTTTTTATATATATATAATTGTAGTGATATAAATGTTAGAAATCGTACATATTATTCAATAATGAATATTGATTACAGTCACCCAGGGGTAGAAAATTGATTTTGTATGATTACCAATAAAATATCAGATCTTAGGATAGCCTACACTGTTAACTAATTCATTTTTTACCTACATACACCCATTTCATTTTTATATATTTACAGTGAATACTTTCACCCCTTTGCAAAACTTTGACAAGCTGCTGCATGTTGTTCACTACTCTCTACTAATTAAGTATCAACATTCTGGATTTGGAAAGCATAAATTTCCACAATTAACTCATTCTGACTTCGAGGTTTATGGCAGTAGCTATAGCAGCGCTACTCAACTTAAGGTCTTGTGGGCCACAGTGTCTGTAGTATTTGCTCTAATCATGCACTACACCACCTGCTTTCACTAATTATTTTACTATCATTTCAGGAAGCAGTGGCGACAGGCAGCTCCTGAGCTGAAAACTGAGTGGGGCAGAAATCTTCCCCTTAAACTGATTATTGGTCTTGATCCGTTTTCAATAATTTACTTTGATTTACAATACAGCAATTAATTCATTAAATACTAAATACCATCAGATATAGCCAGTTCTCCTGAATTCGGCTTTTAGGTGAGTAATAAAATTATTTTTATTTGCATCACAAAATTGTGTGCATTCTATCAGCATTTAAAAAATTGTGGATACCAGTACTCTTTGACATCTGCACCCACACTTGGCGAATATTCATGACAAAGATGCAATGCACAGATTTTGTCATTTAAATGATCTTGAAGCACAGGTTTTGTAGCCTTTGTTGAAAGTTCTATTGAAAGCAAACACGGTTGTAGGCTGATTTTCCCAAATTGAATTTATCATTGAATCTTAAAATGAGATAAGAAAAAAGCTATGTGGTTACATGCCCTCGTATGATTTAGATTATTGGCACACTTTTTAATCAATGAAAATGAATGACAACAGGTTGAGACCAATGAGATCAGTTTAAAGGGAAGGTTTCCACCCTGTCTATTTTCAGCTCAGCAACTGCCACTGTCAGGAAGTAAGCCCATTAGTGACATCAGGCAGTGTAATGCATGGTTGGAGCAAATATTACGGACACTGTGGCCTGCAGGACTTGGAGTTGAGTACCACTGCACTATTATGTTTTCCAGGGTGATGGCATGGTCCTGGAGTAGAGTGGATTTGGTAGGGATGTAGAGCAGCTCAGTCTTGGCTAGATGTTTATTGTTCAGTGTCGGCTATTCATCGCAAGGCTGGCTGATGTGTGAGTAGACCTGTGTGTCAGAGGGGGTAAAGGAGGGAAACAGCTGAGTGTCATCAATTGGGTCCAGTGAACATGTGTTCAGTCAGTGAGCCAGCAGACGTACGGAGACATCAGCATCTCTAAAGGGAGGAATACACACAGAGAGGCTGCGGTTTGTGTCATTGGAGGAGGCTAGAAGACTGCAGTGTGAAGAAACTGCAGATGTCTGCTCCTTTCATGCAGTGAGAGAAGGAGGAGTTTGGGGAGAGGGAGAGAAGGCGGGTTGAGGAGGGAGAAGTACAGTAGAACAGTTTTGTGGGATACAGCATGATGCTTCAATCTTATTTAACCCATTAAGACCGGATGTAACATTTGCGTGTATATCCGTTTAAGACTGGGTGCAAGGTTTTGCATGCTTCTCCCTTTAGAGCCGGATACGACATGCGCATTTACATGCTGTCATCGTTTTCAAGACATGTGACCGCTGAAATACACATTGGGAAGGCGATTAGCGCAGAGTATTTTTTAAAAGCTTATGCCCTTTGGTGGTGAAGAATGGAATCATCCAAGTACTGACACTAGACAGAAAATGCAGTTTGCCCGAAGTTAACAGTGAACACAACAGTGAGCCCTTTTCTGTTACAGGAGTGTGAACAAACTGTGATATAGTTATTGCACTACCACTGCCAGTTTGTTTGTTTTATTGAAAGTATGGCTGGAAACAACAAGCACATTTGCAACATTTTCAGATTTATTGATTAAAAAAAAAATGTTAATGAACATTAGGGCAAAGGCAATCATTTCCAATTAAATCCAAAGGTTTAAGCTCTCAGATGGTTTTCATTTCATGTTTCTATCTGCTACAGAGGCTGAGAAATAAAGGTTTTAGTGAACGTTGACAATTCTGTCAAGTTTTTCAGAAAACCCCCAGGTTTTAGGAGGTTGTTTACAACAATGCCTTAGGTTTTAGAATGTTTTTTTAGTGGGCGCCTTAGGTCTAAATGGGTTAAAGTTGTACTGTCACTCATGGCATATTCAGCCTTTCCTAATGCAATGATTATACTTTTATACAATTATATAATTGAGAAACATACTCACTAATATGTATCTAGCATATATAACTTCCCCTGCATTGCTTCTCAAAGCATCCGGATGAATAGCTTTCAAGCTTTATAGCCATGTATGCTGACTAATGCTGTAGGCTTTGCATTTCTTACTTGCAAAACCTATTAAAATGATGGTAAAGGTAAATGAACGGCATCACACCACATTGTAAGGGGTTATTACGGTATATATTAAGCCACCTCAACCAGTACGAGAAATCAGTTGCATTGCAATATCGACTTGTATCACTCTAAACATTTCCATCTGTTCCTATGTGGTGATTAAATGGGTGGAGTTAAATTTATTACCGGGCTGTGAACTGTTGGATCCAGGCCCTTCATAATGCCATGAAGCACCTGACATAACAGCCAATAAATGTTTTAATCTCACTACATATCTTCTCCCGTAGTTTGTAACAGGGAATGTCGTTCGTGGACCTATGGGCGGCAACACTTGAGCAAGACAGCGAGAGTGAGGAGGAGGAGAGATTGGAAGTAAAACGAAAAACAGGAGGAAGTGAGCAAAAAATAAAAAGACGGCCAATGAGAGAATCCAGTTCGGATTATATTAAAAAGGTTTTTTTTTTTTTTAAGCTCTCAGAATCCCCAAATGACAAGACGCTGTGGAATCCAGCTGCGTGCCGCATTTACAATGTCTTGCACAGATGCTGTTACGAATTACCGGGACAGAAAATTACTACTCCAAGCCTTGGTTGCATGTTAACTACGGTGGCAATATCTACAAGGAAATACCGCTAACGCAATATGCATGAACGGTGGGGGTAATTAAGTCCAGGCCTGGCAAAAGGGACTGTTAATTGTGCATACATTATTATGTTGCATGCATTGATTGTTCTAATTAAATACGATGCTAAATTCACTCTGTGTTCACATGTGAATTGTGCTGGCTATCTACTTAGACGAAGCCAAATACTAAGAAACAAGCATATATTTACTTATGGTTATAAATGGTGCTCAACAGAATGGTAATTGTAATTTTACTCATACAAACCCAAGTGTACCCCTCATTTCTAAGACATATTATTGGTATATTCTGATACAGTGGATGTTGCATTTGTTATCTTTGTAATTATTCTACGAAGCCAAGCACTAATTACTGTGTAAAAATAAAAGTAAAAATAAAAAAACATTCAAAAATGGCAAAAATAGAAATATGTACACCTGAGCAGCCATTGCATGATGAGCCACATCCGAGTTCGCTGCGCACTACAGTTGCAGAGAGGTGTTATCTTGGCATGGGGAAACACTGGCATAACATTGGAGGGAGCTGAGAGATCTGAAGTTGGCTTTTGATGACCTAATGTCGGACAATAATAGAGCCACAGAGAACATGGGTAAAGAAATCACAAGGCTGAAAATAAGATGTGATGAGCTGGAGGCATTAGTTAAAGCGGGTGCCACAGCAGGGACACAAGCTGAAACGGGGATGCTCCAGGCTCAGCCCTCAGTGGTGGGGGTGGGCCCCCCCTACCATTATAACATGTGCTGGGTTTTCCCTCCCTAACTTTGATGGGAAGCCTTTTGAGGATGCCCAACAGTTCCCTGAACGCTTTGAACACACCCTAAGATGACGGGGTGTTCCTGAGGCCGGGTGGCTGGAACATTTGGATGGCACCCTGAGGGGTCATGCTAAGACCTGGAAAGAGTACAAAGGTGACACGTTTTCCTCATGGGCAGTCTTCCGGCACGCCTTTGTGTCCTACTTTCTACTCTCCGTAGGACGGAGTGTGGCACAGGAACTGGGCTTGTAACCGAAAGGTCGCCGGTTCGATTCCCGGGTAAGGACACTGCCGTTGTACCCTTGAGCAAGGTACTTAACCTGCATTGCTTCAGTATATATATCCAGCTGTATAAATGGATACAATGTAAAATGCTATGTAAAAAGTTGTGTAAGTCGCTCTGGATAAGAGCGTCTGCTAAATGCCTGTAATGTAATGTAATGTAATACTTTGACAGGACCACTAACGACACCAGTGAAGGAGGGAGCTGGACAAACTACAGGGCCCCACTGAGGATCTGGACCAGTTCATGTTGAACCTGAGTAAAATACCTGGGTGTAGGCCTTAGTAATTATCTTTTTACAAAATAACAAAGAATAATCCAAAATGGTTCCCAAACATTTGCACAAGGTCCTTTTCCTTTTTTTAATCATTTAAAAACAGTAAATGAACAGTAAAACGAAAATAAAAATCTATCTTGCTTTAGAATTTGCAGAAAGGTCTCATGTTTAATGTTGTACCATTTACAGTTCACATTTGCTTTCAATTACTTGGAGATTCATTGTAAAAGACATTTAAACCAGGAGTGCCCAAATTTTTTGCACCCCACTGTAGCTATAGTTTTCGTTTCATTATCATTTTTTTGTTTCATTATCAAGCCTCCGTTTGCATATATAAACTCCTCAATAAAAGTTTGGAAATTGTGAGTTGTTTGGGGGATTGGATGATTGAACTCTCTATCAGTAACAAAGAACAAACAAGACATATTGGTAATTTTACGCTTTATTCATTAGCATGTACAGCACGCCCGAGCTGATCCCACAAGTGTTCAATTGTGTTGAGGTCTGGGCTGTTGGCAGGCCATTCCATTCTCTCTACTCCCACATTCTGGAGGTAGTCTGTGATACCCTGGCTCTGTAGGGGCGAGTGTTGTCATCTTGGAGGATGGGGTTAGTGTTGTGGCTGCGTATGGTGGCTGCGTATGGTTCTTCCACCCGCTATGTGGATACCAGTACCAGAATAAAGCGTAAAATTACCAATATGTCTTGTTTGTTCCTTGTTACTGATAGAGTTCAATCATCCAGTCCCCCAAACAACTCAAATCAATAGAGTCAATACCAACAGGAGAATACACTGTTTGACATTGGCAGGGAAATTTGCCACATTTCACTTGGGACCCCACCCACATAATCAGCTGTGCTGCTCAGCCCACAAATGCATGATCCTTACAAATGGGGCATCATTGTAAAGGGAAATGAACAGGCTTTCCAATGATATAACATACAATGCTAATAATACAGTGACAACAGAGATATGATCAACCAAACACAAATTTCCAAACTTTTTTTGAGGAGTTTATGTACCCACCCTGGATGCATAAACATGGAGGTTGCGGTCAAGGGTAATGTAATGGCATAATTTTTTTCAGTTTCCTAAAAAGGATGCAATTCAGAAGAAATGGATGGCATTTTTCAAAAGCTATGGGCACACAGGCTTGTATGTCTGACCTGAAATGCGTGTCATAGTTATTGACATTACTTAGAATAGTATTTGATGGATGTGTGTTTGATATATCCCTCTGTGGTAATTTATGGTCATTCTAACTATTTTCAGCCCCTTTGTAATCACTTTAGGGTGTTGCAAGAGTCACATTTCTTGTAAATTGATCCAGGCATTCCTTTCTTTTACTGTGAATAGGGGCAACATGGTTGATGCACATTGACATACTGTATTTACACAAAGTCTAAAGACAGTGCTATGAATGGGAAAAAAAATCTATTCATAAATAGGCTATAATCAGAGCAAATGTTATAAATGACAGCAGTAATTATCTTATAGATGGACATTTTATAGGTGATGTGTGCTATGCTTGAGCGATTGTTTTGGCTTAAACTAATAATAACACAAGGAAACTAAACATTTATTTCACCCTGGGTTTTGTATGAGCAATTCTCTATTCCTAAATCAGAGGTTGGTCAAACAACCAAACAGGCTTACAAACAGACAGCGCACTGAATAGTGGGAATTGTTATGCAGATGACACACAACTCTTCTTCTCTTTCCCCCCACCTGCCTTACAGGTTAATAACCTCCCTACTACGTGAGCTGTCAATCACAGTTGATGGCACCACAGTGACTGCCTCTCACTCTGCAAAGAGCCTGGGGGTGGTCATATCACGGAGCTTCTCCACTCTAGCTCCCCATTGGTGGAACAAACTCCCTGTTCCTCTTCGAACCACTCCCTCATTACCTATCTTCCGCCGTGGTCTGAAGATGCATCTCTTCAGACTATACCTGGACTACCCACTCTATGCCACCACTCTATGGATCATTGCACTTAAATTCCCCTCTTTCATGCCACTCATGTTACATGTACCTCCATTCCAGCACTTTTTGTACTTTGTATTATCGTCCTGATCTTGTAGCGTGTACTGCCCCCTGGTTTGACTTAGCATCGGTTAGGTCAGAATTATGTTCACTGTATGAACTGGACTTTGTGTACTTGGCTTTTCCCAAACCCTTTTAAGACCGCAACTGTAAAACCTTTACTCAAAAAACTTAGACCCCTCCTCTCTTAGTAATTACCGCCCCATTTCAAATATACCTTTCCTGAGCAAGGTTTTAGAGAAGTAAGTGTTTACACAGCTCAGAAAATAAATGGACTGCCCCTGCCCTCACTGGAAGACACCTTCAGATCATGCTACCTCAGCAGAGTCAACAGCATTCTGAAGGATGCAACTCACCCCTACCAGCATCTCTTCTCTCTGTTGCCAACCGGAAGGCGCTACAGGGCCTTATAGGCACGCACCTCCAGGCTCAAAAACAGTTTTTATCCCAGAGCCATCACTGAACTGAACTCCATAAAACACTGACCCCCTATCACCACCCCCCCAACATCACCATAGCACTCCACACCACAGGACTAACACTGACATGATGACATTGACGTGCAATAATTGACGTGCAATAAGTTACTATATGCACTTTCTCTTTTTTATTACCTTTTTTCCTTTTTTAATTATGTATCTGTTTGGGCGGGAGCGCGTGTGTGGGTGTTTGCGTGTGTGTGGAATGTTAGATGAACCGTTTTTTTGGGCTGCACAGCAAATTTTGTTGTATGGACATGTACAATGACAATAAAGGCATTCTATTCTATTCTATTTAAACCAGGGGTTCTCAACCTTTTGTGGACCAATGCCCCCCTATCGAATGTTCAAGTCCCATACCCCTCCCCCCCCCCCCCTTAACAACAAAAATTGAATTATCAGCCCCAAATGTAGGTTATTATTTGTTGATGTTCGTGATCAGGGGTCATCACCGTGTTTTTACCACGGACATACAAAACTTGAAGTGGTCAAATATTACCAGAAACACACAATTGCATGCTAGACCTCACAATGTGCCATAGTACATTAATATGCTACATAATGTATAATGATAGTATTTCTAACATTTAAGAAAAACAGTGCCCTCCCTTATTATGATGAAAATTTGGAGACCGGAAAGTCAGCCGTTGTATATGGGCAGGTGGCAATCCTAAAACAGGCATCAATGCGGCATGCACCATGATGCGCTGTTCTCAAACAGATAGCACCAGAATTTGACAATGTCACTGTTGCATCGGTCAGACATGAATAATGTCTTTATGCCATCATCTTCGCAAAAGACGAGGTACTGTGACTGCAGTTCGGGAACAGACACATGTTTTGCGAACCTCTGCACGATGTTTGCCATATCGCTCTCCGTTGGTTTGGGGTTCAGGGGATCAAGAAAGAGCATTTGTTTGACCAATTTTCTTTCTGGGAATCTGGTCCGGGAGGCACTTTGTAGCCTCTTTGCGTAGTTGACTAACGTGATGTTGAAGTTCAGTATCTCTGAATCTGAGAGATGGTGTTCACGTTTGCATTCGTCAATGAATTCGTTCAAACTCGCGTTTGGAATTTTCAAGTCTCTCGGATCAAAAAACGAGGTGTCATTGTTTCTGTTAAGCCTGGTGCACACTAAAGGATTTTCAAATCTTAACGATTTTAAAAATGTGGGAGACCACAGACATAACGACAGATTTAACCGATTTTTAATATTTTAATCGTAAGAACGCACACACCAGACAATTTGGTCAAGACACAGGACCACACACTTGGCGCTTATACTAAACAATTTCAGAGTGGCGATTACAGACACTCACAGAAACTTGCGTGATCAAACGTGACTTCAGAGCAAAACAAACATGGAGGCGGACCGTCGTCATCAGCTGGTTGCTCTTGTGTGTGCTGTTTTGCACCAAAAAAATACAAGAAAAAAACTTTATTTTTCGGCACTTCTTGCACCTCCAAGATTTTCTAACTAGCCGAAATCACCGCTGATGACACCAATGCGAACATCGTGTGTGATTGGCCAGAAATTCATGGTGGCCGTGATTTATTTTGTTATAATTCCGCAAGCTGATTCCTCGTCTCCATGAAGACCACACTGCCGGCAACGTTGCAATAATTACACATAATACAATAATATTTATACTTTTGTTGCTACATGCAGTTGCCTAACCACATCGAGTATAAAACAATTTTGTCTGCAGAGAACTTCTTCGGTTTCAGCAAGCCGAAAAAAATTTGGTTGGTGACGCTTCCCGGTCAGCTCGCTCTCATTGGCTATTGCGGGTTTCTGCTCAATATTCGATCGCTGTTCCTTTCACACTACAGGATTTCAAGTCGTAAATATCAAACATGTTTGATATTTACGATTCGAGATCGGGGAGACTCTGATCAGGTCGGTAACATTAAAATCATGTCTGTAAACCCCTCACACTACAGGATAATTTGGGCAGATAATCGGTTCAGACCAGCCTCGAATCGGGAACACCCCCGCGATTGTCGGGAAGGGCGAATCGGACCCAAAATCGGCTGAATTATCCTCTAGTGTGGGGCCAGCATTAAACAGGAATGGGTTCAGAATTACACGCATGTATTTCTGGATGTTTTTATAGGCAGAGTACAAACTCACATTCTCCTTCTGTAGGGCCTTGGTCATTCTAGCCAGCTGTGGAAAAATTCAGTTAAGAAACAATAAGTACAGAATGAATTTGGTATTCTGCAGCATGGCACCCAATGTACCGTAACTTTCTCGATAGCGAACAGAACCCTCGCTTCCATTTGCAGTGCTCTCAAAATATTGTACGAGGCTGACTCAAAGTTCCACGAAGTGCTCTACACAGGCTGCAAGGCTCAGCCACTGAATTTTTTTGTAAGTAACCAGGTGGCTGTATTCTTAATCATTTAAAGCACAGATGCGGGATAACTCCTTCTTTCTAGTGGGCCACTAAAATGTGACAATAGCTGCGGTTACATGCACACTTTTTTTCATTCTGATTGAAATCATTCCGATTGAAGATTTCGGGTCAACTGTTTACATGGGATGTGATCTAATACAGTCTGGTGTTCTCATGCGTTGACACATTTAATCAGAACAGCTGTGTGACATGCGCAAAAGTGATGAATACATACTTTGTAAAAAGGGAAGCTGGTGGGGTCTGATCCACTTTTGTTGTTGTGGGATTTAGCCTTGTAATAGCCGGTCTTCAAAGTTTTCCAGCGGTTTGTTCAACGCTTGCAATTTGTTCAACGCTTTGGCCTATCCCGGCTTCATTCATTTTTTAATGGACTTGCTTCTATAGGTCATTATTTCTTATTTTCCTACCGTCTAGGTAGGGGTGGGCGATATGACGTTATTAGATCGTGAACGATTAAAATGTCTCCATGATCTGTCTTTCCAGAGAGATCGGGAATATCGGGCTACAGTGAAACTGCACATTCTCATACACGCTCATACAAGGCATCCAATGTTGTTTTTTCAGCCAAACCTACACATGTCAGGAGGCTGCATTACAATTTTCAGACAAATTCAGGGTGGAATCCGATGTTGTTTTCTCAGCCAAACCTAAAATCTATTTTTTCAGTACTTTTCTATTTTTTCTGTGCCGGCAAATAAGTCAGAGGTGGTCCAGCGCTAGCTTTTGGTTGCTAAGGGGACGTGTATCGACCACCCCATATAAATGAATGGAACTTGACATAAATTTGCTAGCATAGGCTACTGTAGAAGTGTCCTATCTTCCGTATTAGAGATTAATATGAGAAAGGGTGGTCGCTATCAGCACGTCTAGGAATCCGTACATATCCACAGTTGTAAGCCAAGTCGCAGGATGCAAAATAGCCGTTCGGAAAATAGTTTGAAATTATTAAGCAACGTATGCGCCATTGCTTTTAATGGGTCGCAATGAGATAATTCCAAGCGTGTTGTTTGTCTTAAAGTTGACACTGTAAATAAGACTGTATAACTACATGTATGTATGAAGTTGGTTTTTTACATTCATAAAGTTTATTATGTGTATTTTTTTTACAGGACTTACATTTTAATAGGTAATGATGTCCAGTTCTATCTAATAAATATTAGATAGGCTCAAAAATTTCTTTGGCCTTGATATCCACAAATCTTTGGAAAATCAACTGGGTCTTATCGGTACAGTCGGAACTTTCATCACACATAATTACATGCATGAATGGGCTTCCCCTATGCTAGTTAGGCTGGCAGCTGCTAACTTCTCCCCATTTTTTTCTGTGTTTCTGGCTACAGTGCTAGCTAGCACTGCTGTGGAGCCTGCTGAACGCAGACGATTTTGGGTCAACTTTTTTTTTGCAATTTCTTTGAAAGTGTCACCCGCTGTAAACGGCAGTTTTGCTTTGGCAATCCGAAAGCTAAAGAGAGGTCATTTTCCTGTTCAACTTTCTCTCGACTGACGAAACTATTCATCAGCTTAACTTGCCCCGTCCTCTCCTCTTTGGCCTTGCTAGCAAACCGCCCCTTTTCAACAGAAGACATACCATCCGTTTTTGTTCGTTTCTTGCACCACTTCTCACTGTGGTCTCTCGCTGTTGTTGACTTTAGCTGTTTCATTGTCTGACCACACCTCATACACTCCAGCAACCCATCATCTCTCAAAAAACAAAAAAGTCTTTCTCCCACAAAGGATTAAAAGCGCGTTTGGTCATTTTTGGGGGCTGTAATGTTAGGATAGCTAGCTGTCTAGTTAGCGACCTGGCTCACAGTAGGAGAATGCGCGCAATTGGGTGAGTTTAATTTACATATTAATGCGCATGTCATCCCGACTGTTAAGGTTACAGTCGCACTGTGGCCAAATTAATTTATTAGTCTCAGAAAACATTAGATTGTCAATATTTTGACAAGAAATTGATTGCAATGTATATTATCATGGGAAAAAAATTAACTTTTTTTCCCAATCAATTTTTTTAGTGCCACGGACACAGACAAGTCTTGCCACGGACACGTTGATGACCCCTGTTCGTGATATTATGTTATTTTTTCTTTTAATCATACAAGCCTACGTATTCTGTTTAATTTTCGGACAAGAACTACATTTTAGCTGTGCCATAACCCTTGGCTGCCACCAAAGGGCAGAAAATGACTTATGTCTTGTCTAATCTTTCGTATTCAGTGCCTTACATTTGCTGGCTGTGGTCTCTTGTGCTTCTTGTTACTCATTGTAATTGTGCTTATTTCATTATAGTTTATTAATAACTCTTCCTTTTTTATCCTGGTTCCTACCTTTTGTTTCTCTGTTCACCTCAGTAGCCTACATCTCGTAACAATTTGGCATGCTCTTTTTATTTTGGGGAATATGCTGTGTTTTTCATGGATCAAACAAGCCTAGGCGATTGTACAGGAAAAAATGTTTTGGCGACAATAGCGGCAGCCTACAGCCCAGAAATTATTTCCTCATAAATGTGCCTATGAATTAGCCTACAGCTACAGACAATGACACAGAAAAATGATACAGACCAGTCAAATGTGTTTCACAACGGAAAGAGCAACAGTAAGAGGACGGCTGAAATATGAGCTCAGCCCTGTGCGTTACGCATTTACGCTAGCTGGTTCCAGCCACAGGGCAGGTGAAAAATGCAAGTTAAAGGCGGTTAGCCGGCTACTAGCTGGTGAAAAAGGACAATTTAGGGTTAGGTTTAGGGTTAGGGTCTTATGACACTGAACTGGTATTAGGCTATTTAAAAATATTTATAAAGAACCAAAGCCAACAATGATTGAGAGGACAAAAATAATGGGAATGAAAGCATGTTGCAAAAACACAAGCTACGTTGTGACAATGCAACGTCAGTCTGTAGCTATGTTGACTACAGAGGTCAAACAAAAAGAAGTAGGCTATACACACAAGGAAATGGTACTCACAATAATAAATCAATCGAGTACAGCGAAAATATTTGAAAACGACTGCTGAATTTAACCGGTACCTGCGACATTAGCCTGCCCTACCGTAGGTATATAACTAGATACCGTCAACTAGCTAGTAACGAACACCTCCAAGAACCCATCGCCTGTGAGCTAGCTAGCCAGCTAGGCTAATCCCACTAGCCGCTGTCATAAAATTTTTCCGGACCGTGAAGAATGCCTTACTTGTTTATATTTTGAACAGATGTGGCTACAGGATAAATCTATCGTTGTTTCCGTCGCAGCATTTTCGACACAAGCAATATCGGAAGCGCTATCCTAAAATTCCTTCTTACCGTGAAAAGTGCCTGACCCGCAAGCGGAGACTAACACGGTGACACAATAACATCGAGAAATAATATCTTTGGGAAAAAAATGCTATATTCTGTAACTGAATTTAGATCTCTTCTCCTTGTACACCAGATCCCTTGGCCCTGTAATATCTGCCCATGGCTTGTCCTATCACTCCTGTGCCGACGACACGCAACTCTTTCTCTCCTTCTCCCCATCGGACACACAGGTCCCTGCCCGCATCTCCGCTTGCCTGAGGGACATACAGAGCTGGATGGACAATCACCACCTGAAGCTCAACCCGGGAAAGACGGAGCTAATCTTTATTCCTGCTCTATCCTCTCCCCTCCTCGACTTTTCCATTTCCCTAGGGGACACCTTAGTGACATCATCACCCTGTGCCAAGAATCTCGGAGTGGTGATGGACAACAGGCTGTCCCTCTCCAAGAACATTGCAGCAGTAAGCCGGGCATGCAGATTTTTCCTGTATAACATCCGCAGAATCCGCCCCTTTCTCACCACCTACTCAACCCAGCTCCTGGTCCAAGCAATGGTTCTATCCCGCCTGGACTACTGCAACTCTCTTCTGGCTGGACTACCGGCATCTGCCACCAGACCCCTGCAACTCATTCAGAATGCTGCGGCTCGTCTGGTCTTCAACCTCCCCAGACACTCCCACGTCACTCCCCTGCTCACTACCCTCCACTGGCTGCCTGTTATAGCTCGCATCAAATTTAAAACATTGGTCCTAGCATACCAGGCAGTCAAGGATCAGCCCAGCATACCTCCACAAGATATTCAAACCCTACATGCCAGCCAGATCCCTCCGTTCTGCTACCTCAGGACGCCTAGCACCTCCTCCTCTTCGCACCTGCACTTCCAGAACACGTCTCCTGTCTGTTCTGGCCCCACGATGGTGGAATGACCTCCCTGTGGAGGTCAGAACAGCTGAGACACTGACCCATTTCAAACGACGACTGAAGACTCACCTCTTCAGGCTGCACCTCTCCCCATCCCGCCCTACCCCCCTGTAAATGACTGTAAGCTTAGGGTTGTAACTAGGCAGCTGTTTCGTAGGTGACTTAGGTGCATTAACTGTCTTAACTACTGCTTGTATTTTTTCCATAGACTGCGTTGTTGCCGTTCTCGTTGTTTAGTGTTAATCAGTTTAACCTTCATTACATTACATTACATTACAGGCATTTAGCAGACGCTCTTATCCAGAGCGACTTACACAACTTTTTACATAGCACTTTACATTGTATCCAGTTATACAGCTGGATATATATACTGAAGCAATGCAGGTTAAGTACCTTGCTCAAGGGTACAACGGCAGTGTCCTTACCCGGGAATCGAACCGGCGACCTTTCGGTTACAAGCCCAGTTCCTTACCCACTGTGCTACACTCCGACCTTCAGGGTCCAAGTTGAACTATGCGGTTGTTCCCTGCACTTGGACCGGTACTTCTCTCTAGGGGTTTCGTCATACTTGTTCCTGGTTATGGTTATACACTTTGTTGTACGTCGCTCTGGATAAGAGCGTCTGCCAAATGCCTGTAATGTAATGTAATGTAATATCACCGAGTATTTGTAAAGAGGGATGCTCTTTGATTTTATTATCTCTCACATTTGGTTGTTTACTTTAAGTGCAACATACAGCATAGTTAACGAAGTGAATTTAATACGTAGTTAGGAAACCATTCCTCCTCACGCTCCCTCTCGACTGTGAATATACTCCTGGCGTTATGTTGCCCTCTAGTGGCTACTGGGTAACCACATAATATTTTATTTTTTCTGCCATAGGCGTTTGATACAAATTAACAACTGTAAATTGTAATACTTAAATCTATATGGATTTTGGAAGCGTGGACTAACCTCTTAGTTCGATCCAAAGTACTGAGGTTGTTGTTTTGCCGGTCAAAGCAAGGACGTTCCTTATGTGCCTTGGCCGACTGGCTAATTTTTCCTTCTTTTTTTCTTTTTTTTTCTTTTTATCTTTTTGTTCTGTTTGTTCCATGTTCGACACTGCACATATGATCTATGTATACCCAGGGGGGTATTTATTTTGTCCTGCTGATCCATCATTATACTTTCTGTCTCGACCCTACACAGCATTTTATTATAGATGATGGCTGATTACACAGCAGTATCGTGGAATATTAATGGTGGAAATGGACCCATCAAGCGGGCCAAATGTCTTGATCTCCTACATCGTAAGAAAATTCAAATTGCGTTCATACAGGAGACCCATTTAAAACCAGTTGATGTACACAGATTTCAAAATAAGCATTTCAAAGTCTTAGCAAGTTCATGTGCTACAAATAAAACAAAAGGAGTTTTAATCCTAGTTAATAGAAAACTCAGCCTAACTCTCCATAACACTGGAGGGGACTCAGAGGGAAGGTTTTGCTATGCTTATCTTACACTCAACAAATTTTGCTTTGCCTCCCTGTATGGCCCTAATGACTTTGATCAGACATTCTTTGATTATGCAAAATTGGAATTACTTCAGTTTGGTGATACTAAGCTTGTTTTAGGGGGAGATTTTAATTTGACTGTTGACCCTACCCAAGATAAATCGCATCAATCTCCACAACTCAGAATTCCCCCCTCCTTATCCTACCTCCATAATTTTATGAGTGATTTGAATATTGTGGATCCCTGGCGCCTTAGAAACTCTGGGGTAAAGGATTTTACCTTTTTTTCCGGTCGCCATAAAACATGCACGGATTGATTATATTTTTGTTTCGCCCAGTTGTTTGAAATATGCTACTGCTACTGAGATCCTTCCTATGCTATTATCCGATCACGCTCCTGTGCTGCTCACTCTGTCCCTCACTCCAACTATTCCTCGATCCAAAAGATGGCGTTTTAATGTATTTCTTCTTAAAAATGAACAATTTATGCTCTCAATCATTCAAGAACTTAAACTATTCATTCGTTTGAATGATACTCCTGATGTGTCTCCTCACACATTGTGGGAAGCTACAAAGTGCTTTGTCCGTGGTAACAGTATCTCTTTTGCCTCTAGCTTGTCTAAAAATCGCAGGGAGAAGATGGTTATTTTGGATAAATCAATTTGTGAGTTAGAGACCCTTCAAAAACAAAGTTTTGATGAGGACAGATCACAATCCTTAAATTCTCTTAAAGCAGAGTTTCAGGATATCACAAGTGTGAAAGCAGAATTCTTACTCTTAAAAACCAGACAACTTTATTATGAAAATTCTGAGTGACCAAGTAGATTATTAGCCTTAAGACTCAAACAATCGGAGCGTCTATCCACAATCGATGTGATCAGGGATGAACTGGGTGATATGCACATGCACCCCACCCAAGTCAATGATATTTTCAAAAGCTTTTACACTAAACTCTACAAATCTGAAAAATCAGCCAGTTACACAGAGGACATTGACACATTTTTGGACCCACTGAATCTTCCCGCTCTATCAAAGCCCCAAGCTGACCTTTTAGATGCCCCTATTACTTTAGAGGAACTGAAATTTGCTGCTTGTTCAATGCAAAAGCATAAAGCCCCTGGTCTTGATGGCATACCCCCGGAGTTATTGGTGGCACTATGGGACTTGGTTGGGCCGCTATTACTTAAATCTATTGAATACTTTCTTGAAATTGGAACGTTTCATAGAGATCAGAAGACTGCCCTTATCTCACTGTTATTGAAAAGTGGCAAGGACCCATTAGAATGCTCCAGCTATAGACCATTAGTACTTTTGAATTCAGATCTGAAAATATATGCTAAGGCTATAGCAAGGAGATTAGAGACCGTTATCACCAGTCTGGTACACCAGGACCAGACCGGCTTTATCAAGGGCAGATTAGCAGCTGACAATCTTCGAAGACTGTTCCATATTATAGACTCAACTTCTACCTCAAACACATCCTGTGGATTGATATCATTGAATGCTGAAAAAGCGTTTGATCGCTTGGAGTGGGGATATTTGTGGGCAGTACTGAAGCGTTTTGGTTTCAACGATCGGTTTATACATATGATTCAAATCCTGTACGACAACCCTACTACCGGTGTACAAACAGGACATTTGATATCCCAACAATTTTCTCTTGAAAGAGGCACCAGGCAAGGTTGTCCGTTGTCCCCAATGCTGTTTGTGTTATCTTTAGAACCTCTCGCTCAAGCTGTAAGGCAGAGCCCTTCCATAAAACCCATATACATTAATAACACACACCACCATATCTCCTTATACGGAGATGACATTATACTGTACATATCAGATATTCCAAACTCTGCTCCTCATGCTTTAACATTATTCAACCAATTTGGCTCCTTTTCTGGCTATAAAATTAACTGGTCGAAGTCTATCCTAATGCCATTAAACTCAATAGCCAGCTTATCATCCCTCTCATCTTCAATTCCCATTCAAATTCAACCCTCCGGATTCACTTACCTAGGCATTAGGATATTCCCCAACATTAACAGAATTTGCAAGGATAACTACACAGTTATGTTAGATAAAATCAAGTTTGATCTCACAAGATGGTCCCCTTTGCACCTCTCATTACATGGTAGGATCTCAGTTATTAAAATGAACATTCTTCCTCGGATAAATTTTTTGTTTTCTATGACCCGCCTTAGTCCCTCTCCAAAGTTCTTCAAAGACATAGATGCAATCTGTAAAAAATTCATCTGGAATAACAAACGTTCTAGAATACGTCTGGAAACCCTCCAACGCCCTAAACCGGCAGGTGGCCTAGCTTACCCTAATTTCAAACTTTACTTTTGATCCTTTCAACTAAGACCCATCAGGACATGGTTGGATAGTACATTATCAGAGGTTCCTTGGTGTATTATGGAAGAGGCTCTAGTATCCCCATTTAGGCTTAAAGACCTTCCCTTTTCCGGTCTTAAGCAGAATACAATTTCTTTACGTATGGGACCTATTATTGATAATTCATTGGCTATTTGGAAACAAGTGGAAAGATACCTAGATATCCCAGGTAGATTACATAAGAACTCCCCCTTGTGGCGTAATTACAATTTATTATCAGGCTCCAAGCCCTTTATTTTTCCTCCTTGGTCCAATAACAATGTGTATGTTTTGGACGACTTGTTTGATGAAAATTGTCTACAAACTTTCCAGACTCTTAAGGAAACATTCTCTCTTCCTGCTACCTCCTATTTCTTTTATCGTAGGATCCGCTCAGCACTACGTGCAAACGGGGTCCCCCTGACCTCCCCTTTGTGCGAACACACTCTGTACAAGTTCCTTACCTTGTCTAATACCACACGGGGTTTAGTATCTTTTTTGTACAATAAATTTATTAAGGCCAGACTGAAACCTTTAGGTGTGGTGACGATGTGGCATAGGGATTTTGAACGACTAAATGTGAATCTTAACTGGGAGAATGTATTTATTTCCTCTAAGAACCTGGCACATCAGGTGATTAATTACAAACTGGCCCACAGATTTTATATCACTCCTCATCGAGCCCACCAAATGAAACTCATTACTGATAATTCCTGCAAGATATGTAATATTGGGATTCCGGGCTATTTTCTACATATGTTCTGGGAATGCCCTGTTATTTTAGACTTTTGGAAACGGGTGGCCCAAACTCTATCAGACCTGTTAGCTGTCAAGCTTCCCTTATCCCCGGCCTTACTACTTCTTGGAGACAACTCAAACATTGTTTTGAACTTACAAAAGAGGCGTCTTTTTATGGCAGGATTGACTGCAGCTAAGAAGTCCATACTTAACGGTTGGTTCGAACCTCAATGTGATAGAGGGTCTGTGTGGCTGAGGTTTTATTTGTCCATCCTAATTCTTGAGTGCTCAACTGCAAAGCTTCATGGGGCTTCAACTACGACCTTGAATAACTGGACCAAGGGGATTGATTTTATTAAAGCTTTAATTTAGGTTGGGGCCTTTATTTATATGGGTGTGTGTGTGTGTTATATGTATGCCTGTGTTTATAAGCGTGTACGTATGCATACACAAGTGTATACTTTATTTTACCGTATTTTAAAAAAATGTATTTCTCATTTTTACTCTTGAATCTAGGCTACACCTGTGGCATAATGGTGTGATCATTATTTATAAAGAAATATATAGTGTCTATGGGGAGCTACAACCTTAATGGAGTACTTACATACAGTATATATGAGCCATCCCTCTTTTAATAGCATCATATTGATGGATTTGCCTTGTAAAATTTGTGAACTACTATGTATGAATCCCCCCCTTGCGCCTTTTTTTTTCTTTCCTTTTTTCTTTATGTATATGTATATATGTATATTTGTATGTGTGTGTAGTGTCATGCCGTTCTGTCTTTTTTTTGTTAAATGCCCAATAAAAATATATTCACAAAAAAAAACGCGGTTTGTCGTCGCTTTCATTAGGGGTCCAAGCAACGTGTGCATGTTTTCTGCTGTTGTTGCCAGTTATATTGGAAATGTGAATGCATTCTGTCGCCTCGGATGTCAAGACATGAAAGTGAATGTTTGCATAAAAACATAATGAATGTGTTTGAGAGGATATATAAAACAGTTACAATCTGACTATTGGCCTGTTATATCCTATTTGTTGCATAACAACGGTCCAAGTTCAACTACCAACGACAGGTTTGCTTGACAACGGTAAAATATTCCCAAACGGCTGCAGAAGAATATTTCAATTCCAGGTGATTAAATCGATAAAAATCAATAAATACAAAAGTAACCATATATAGTCATTGTTGGTAACCCGTTGTATATAAGTGGAATAAACCCCTCCGGGCTGTCCCGGTTATTAGAAAATAATGTAGGCTACTTCGGTGGTAGTATGAGGTTACAGAAGAAATCATAGGACAGATGGACCGACGACAACGTCGGTTTTTCATACGTCAGTGGGCTAATTTGCCTAATCTTTGCGGGATTTTAGACCACGGTGGAAACGCAGACAACAATGGGTTGAAGGAACCTTTTAGTTCCGGGTACTTTTGGTGGAAACGCGGCTTTAGTTAGGATAATTAGGGGCCAAAGCAGCGAAGCTGGTGGAACCCTATTGTATCTGTTAGGAGTATTATTAGGGGTCCAAGCAGTGAAGCTGGTGGAACCCTATTGTATTTGTTAGGATTATTATTCTTATTGTTCTCCGCTAAAAGTGTCTGAGGCTCAGCAACCATGGTGGCGCTATAACAAAGGGTTATGCGTAAAAGGCCATAACTCCCACACCATACGTTAGATCAACACAAAGCTTCATCGACCGATGCATCTGAACGTGCTCTACAACTTTTCCATTGGCACCACCTATGTCAGCCATATTGTTTGCCCGCCATTTTGACTTTTTCGTTGGGGTGTGGAAGCTTTCTCCACTAAAATGTCTGAGGCTCAGCATTACATTACATTACATTACATTACAGGCATTTAGCAGACGCTCTTATCCAGAGCGACTTACACAACTTTTTACATAGCACTTTACATTGTATCCATTTATACAGCTGGATATATACTGAAGCAATGCAGGTTAAGTACCTTGCTCAAGGGTACAACGGCAGTGTCCTTACCGGCAGTTCGAACCTCGACTTTGGTTACAAAGCTGAGTTCATTACCACTGTGCCACACTCCGACTTATGGTCAGCAACCATAAGTTGTACACCAACCAAATTTGGTGGGTGGTTTCCTATGGTCCCCCACTACTCAGGCACTACAAATCACCTATGTCGGCCAGATGGTGGCGCTATAACAAAAGGGTCATGTTTAAAAGGTCATAACTCCCACACCATAAGTCAGATCAACACAAAACTTCATCGACTGATGCATCTGAATGTGCTCTACAACTTTGCCATTGGGAGCACCTATGTCCGCCATATTGTTTGCCCGCCATTTGGACTTTTGTATTAGTTGGGGTGCAGAAGAGCTGGAGCTTCAAATCTAAGTGTTACGACATCAAGTAAACTTCTTTACGGCAAGCGACATTCATGGCGACGCAAGTAATCCGACACCGTAGGGTCTAGTTTTTATCAGTGAGGGGAGGATCTGAACGTCGGGGAAGCAATCGAAGACAGTGCCAGCCAGAGTGCATGCTAGGCTATTAAAGGTTTGTTAGTAAAAGCTTTTTGAGAGGATGAATACTTTTCTTTGGCATGGATCGATCTGAAGACAGTATCGGGTGAGTTTGTTTAGTCTTTGAATCTGTCATTATGCTGAGAAATAGCTAAACCATTTTATTGGTGGAGTTTCTGTGCACACGCGCGAAAACACGCTGGTATAATAAAACAATGATGGCAATACATGTATAGTCTGCTTCGTTCCGTTGCTACCATAACATAAACTATCTTGTGTCTACAGCTGCAGTTTCTTGCTGCAATTTCTAATATTGAATATAAACAAAAGACGCAATTTATGCTGTAGTCTGCCAATGTGTAAATAAATAATACGGTACTCCGAGTACAGCTAGCAGGGGTGGCGAGTTGATATTTCATTTTTTGCTACTAAAAGTTTGTTAGTAAAAGCTTTTTGAGAGGATGGCATGGATCCATTTGAAGACAATATCGGGTGCGTTCGTTTAGTCTTTGAATCCGTCATTATGCTGATAGAAATTGTATTCTGTAGCAACAAGATAAACCCGACATTAGCCCTAAGATATGCCAATACGGCAGTGAAAATGCTGCTCACTGAGTAACGAAATAAACGAGACAATGTTTTAAATAATGATACCACGTTATTCTACAGTCAATATCTGGGACTAAGTACTGAATAAATATACAAACTCACCGTTGGTTTTACACGTAGAGGTGTCCCTTTTGAGACTGAGTGGTCATATATTGTTTTAATCCGTTTGTGTTGTGAAATATACACTGAGTAAGCTACCTTCAAAAATAGCTGTGCGTAACACCACACCTGTTGTTTACGGCCCTTTTTAGTACAGCCTGGCTTGATTGACAATTCATTTATTCAGTAGGTGAGAGTATAAGCTTTCTAACGATGTATAACATGTCTGATTCTGCTTTTGGAATAGCGTTTTATCGGTCAGCGTAACGGAAAATTTCTTAGCGCATTCACTTGCGCATCTGGGGCAGCATTAAAAGACGCTGCACCTAACGAAACGTTGTCAACGATTTTCATAATTTCTTGGAGAGTACTATTTTTATTGAGGACTTCGGGGCATGGCGAAGTCATATCTTTGCTTTTAGAACCAATCTGACATTGTTTTCTGACGCGAAACAGAAGCGGATAGGACTTTGTCATTGATTTACTGTCTCTGTCTCTATACTACTGAACACAGATAAAATGTCATATTTCAAAAATATGTAAGTATTACTGCTCACAATATTTTGGTTATACGTTATTTTTGAAATTGAGTGTCTTTAAGTAGGTTAGTGGTATTATATAATGTGGATATTGCACACTGTAGTGTTTTTGTGATGCAGCAGTGATGACTAGAGTGTTGGAACATTGCCAAAATGTGGTTGACGGTTGAAAATTGTTTTCATATAGTCCCATCCCCATTCGCCATTATGCTGAGATACTATCAATAAAAATGGTTTAGCTGTATTTGAGTTTCTCTACAAACGCGCGAAAACACGCTGGTATAATAAAACAATGACGGTCAATATAGCCTAAATATATAATCCGCTTCGTTCCGTTGCTACCATAATATAACAAACTTTCTTCTGTAGCTGCAGTTTCTCGCTGCAATTACTAATATTGAATATAAACAAAAGACGCAATTTATGCTGTAGTCTGCCAATGTCGAAAGAAATTATAAGGTAGGCTACTCTGCGCGCAGCTCGCAGAGATGACGAGTTGATATTTCGTTTTTTGTTTCTTTTTTTTCCCCAATGTCGTATTTATTATTTGAAATATGTATTATTATCCTATCTGTGTCTGAGACGCTCTGAAATGTGCATTCTCTGCTAAACTGATCAATGGATTGGAATATGTGGCTGACGTAGTGCTGCACGGTATAACCAAAACTTCAGCACTTTTTCGGTACTTAAAAAAAAAAGAAAAAAGAAACGGCTTGGTATTAGAGTTTTCCGATGTTCGGTAGTTTTTTGTCAAATGTAAAAGCCAGGAAAATGTGTCTCCCGCATTACTGATTGAGAGGATGAAAAGTGTAATTTGTCAGAATCTTCGCTAGATGGCAGTAGCAACTAAGGTTGCCAAGTGAGGTGACTTGCGCTTGTGCACTCAGCTCGTAGATACAGCGCAAGCTTCAACTCAGTTCACTTCAGTAGCAATAGGTGTTCTAATTTGGAAATATTTTATTATAGGACTATGCTGTATTGTTATTAAAATATGCTGTTTTTAGATCACTCGTTGATACAGCGTAAGCTTTGAGTGAGTTCACTTCAGTAGCAATAGGTGTTCTAATTTGGAAATATTTTATTATCGGAAGATGCTGTATTGTTATTAAAATATGCTGTTTTTAGATCTATTTAAAAGTGAAAGACTTGTTTAAAGATTATTTAGTTTACAACTGTTTTGAATTTTTGAAATATATTTCATATATTTTTCTATTCTCTGCATTCTCTGCTAAGCTAAGCAATGGATTGGAATATGTGTGTGACGCCTATTTTAGTTGCGGCGCGGAAGCACTGCAGCTCTACATCCACGCCGGACCATCTAAATGCTGTTTTATAATTTTGCGTAGTCTGCATAGTTTCCGTTGTGTGCAGCACTCGCGAAGGACCAAATCATTTATGCGGCATATTGCACAGGTTGTGCAGGCAACGTAATTAGATTTTGTTACTGACCGTTACAGTTCAAGAGACAACACCTTCATTCATATTTCCAAACCTACTAAATACTGCACCAATGACCACAAAAATGCTCAGCTAGATGTAACTTGTTGCAACAAAGACATTCACCTGACAAACGCGCTTTTAGTCGCATATTTAACGTTGCCTATCGGTTTTGTGAATCAACAGTTATAACCTGTTAGCCAGAGCCGTATGCCAGTGACTTCATGTCAGCAGTCAACCAATCATCTTCTTTACGGCGTATGCGGGCACTGGTTACTAACCAGGTGCTTTTAATTTCTTGAGGAGGTATGCATCTTCAACGCGGCCGTGGTCTGCAACCGCCCCACATTGCACACAACCCCTACACAGTCCCATTATATGTGTACTATGCAGAAGTATAAAACAGCCTTTAGTGTTGCAACATGATAAAGGCCTTTACGCCTAGCGGCTAGGAGACATCCGTGGCGATGCAGTAGATATGTTGGGTGAAGGTATATGATCATGAGGTCAAAACCATTTAACCCTCCTATTATGTTTGGGGTCAATTTGACCCCATTCAATGTTTACTGTCTCTAAAAATATGGTTACCATACTTTTTTCAGATAGATATTTCATGACTTTTCCTAACTTTATGGGGAAAACATGGCAAACATGATATTAACTGAAAAAATTATTTTCAATATCCTGTACACATGTTGTACGCATCGGTGTTGTTGGGGTCATTTTGACCCCAAACTCTATTGTTATATAAAACCATCTTTTTGATCTTGTTTTTTTTTTGTGTTCGCTGAGGGCACTTTCACATTAATTTGTGTGTGTGTGTGTGTGTGTGTGTGAGAGAAAGAGAGAGAGAGAGAGCATGCGCTTGTGTGCGTGCATGTGCGTGAGGAGAAAACATAGTTCCCACGAGATCTCTGATCATTCTCGCAACATGGGGGCGGGGGCAAACTTATAATAAGGGCTGCACACACAGCCCTCTAAACCTCTTTGCATTTGTGCCTCAACTAAAGATTTTGAAAATGACCACCAGACAGAGGCGTATATTTTCTGCTACTGAGGTTCTTTCACAGATCTTGGAGGGTGAAAGTGATTTAGATGAGGATATGTCTGAGACTGAGGATAATGTTGAGGAGTATGTGGCATCCTCCTCTGATGATGAGAATGAAGCCTTTGAGATACGACATTCTGACCCTCCTTTTGTTTCTCAACCACCAATAAACTGTCCTGTCATCTCTCAACCACCAAAAGACCCTCCTGTCATCTCTCAACCACCAAGAAACCCTCCTGTCATCTCTCAACCCCCAAGAAACCCCCCTGTCATCTCCTCTCAACCACCAAGAAACCTTCCTGTCGCCTCTCAACCACCAATAAACCCTCCTGTCATCTCTCAACCCCCAAGAAACCCCCCTGTCATCTCTCAACCACCAATAACTGACATGTTCACTTCCAAAAATGGAGAACTACTATGGTCCAGATCCCCAGTTGAAAGACAGGGTGGACTTAGTGCTGCTAATGTCATCAAAATGGTCCCAGGCCCCACCAGATATGCTAGCAGACATGTACAAGACATAAAGTCTGCATTTGAACTCTTCATAACACCATCAAGGCAGAAGGATATCCTTGAGATGACAAACTTAGAGGGGAGGCACGTGTATGGTGACAATTGGAAAGAGCTGGATGTGACCCACTAGCAATCCTATATTGGGTTGCTTATTTTGGCAGGAGTGTACAAGTCAAAAGGTGAAGCAACAGCAAGCCTTTGGAATGCTGACACTGGTAGGGCAATTTTTCCAGCCACAATGTCTCTGGAGACATTTCATGTTTTCTCCCACATTATACGCTTTGATGACAGGGAAACAAGGCAGCGTCGACATGAGCGTGACAAACTTGCACCTATCTCATCTGAATGAAGAATTGATACCCACGGGTACCTAGTTGAGCTGTTATGTTTATTTTTTATCAAAACTCAATTCTGGTGATTAATTTACTTTTTATTGGTGTTTCTTCATTATTGAATAACTGTCATATGTTACTTATTGATGTTCTGAAGTGTTTTCTGAACCTAAACATTTGAAATGTTTGACATTTGTCATATTTTTTCCTGGGGTCAAATTGACCCCAAACATAAAATGTTACTGTGCTTGATAATAAAAGGTGTGTTTCTTTCTAAATGTTATTTTTCTTTTTTAATGAGCACTTAATACCAACATAAAGCCCTGCAAACACTAAAACATACTTTGTTTTCCATTTTAGGTCAATGAATGAGATTGTACAGTTATTTGCATATTTCGCAATAGTCATATAAAATCAATACTTGATGTATAAGGGGAGGATGGGGGGAGTCATGTTTTATTTACTGGGCTATTAAGATTGAGAGAGAAACTTCGGTAACACTTTCAGTTACAATTATTTTCTGCAGGTTTATATTGCTGGGGTAAAATTGACCCCAAACATAAAAGTTGTTAGTTAATTTTAACATAATAGGAGGGTGAAAAATCGCTCCATAGGGGGCGCGATAGTGCCAATGCTTGGACCCCTCCCAACACCGCTTGCGGCTTTAATTTACTTTACAGTCGTCTAATAATATTAGGGTTTGATTCAGAAAATGAAATGGAAAAAACACACTATTTATCGTTCTAAACGCCAAATAAATTTCACTGGCTCACCAAGGAAGTTATGACTCGGGAGAATTCTGTGGAATTTGAATATACAGAGCCTTCATGTCTCGTATACAGATTAACAAGGTATCATATTCAGCATATTATAAAAAGGAAATTGTCTGTTTCCAATCACTAATTCCACTTCAGAATGATTCTAGAAGACCCCAGGTAGCTGCTTAAAAACTTCCAGAATGTTTCACAGTGAAATTACAGAATAAAGACCCTTTGAAAATATTATACACAAAAACAACATGTTCCATTCAGAAAATTATTAAAAGAAGACGGAAATCGTCTGTTTCCAATCACTAATTCCACTTCTGACACAGTTCTAGTTCTATTCTATTCTTGTTTTAGTACTTAATATTTTCAAAGGGCCTTTATTCTGAAATTCCACTGTGAATCGTTCTGGAACTTTTTGTGCAGCTACCTGGGGTCCTCTAGAATGTGTCTGAAGTGGAATTAGTGATTGGAAACAGACAGTTCTCTTTCAGTAATTTTTTGAATAGAACATCTTGTTTTAGTTCTTAATATATTCCAAGGGCCTTTATTCTGAAATTCCACAGTGAAAAGTTCTGGAACTTTTTGTGCACCTACCTGGGGTCCTCTAGAATGTGGTGTCTGAAGTGGAATTAGTGATTGGAAACAGACAGTTGTATTTCAGTAATTTTTGAATAGAACATCTTGTTTTAGTTCTTAATATATTCCAAGGGCCTTTATTCTGAAATCCCACAGTGAAAAGTTCTGGAACTTTTTGTGCACCTACCTGGGGTCCTCTAGAATGTGTCTGAAGTGGAATTAGTGATTGGAAACAGACAGTTTTCTTTCAGTAATTTTTTGAATAGAACATCGTGTGTTAGTACTTAATATTTTCAAAGGGCCTTTATTCTGAAATTCCACAGTGAAATGTTCTGGAACTTTTTGTGCAGCTACCTGGGGTCTTGTAGAATGTGTCTGAAATGGAATTATTGATTGGAAACGGAGTTTTCTTTGAGTAATTTTCATTGGGAATACAGTAAAAGCAAACTGGAAAAAATCACCTTCCGCACTTTTTGTCAGGGTGACATAACAGGTTAATTCTAGTAATCATCCCTTTTGCTTTTTCAAACTGCCATAATTTTACTTTGCGATTCTTCAATTCCACAAAAAGACCAGGAAGACTAGACATGGACTGTAGCCCCGCACTTCAAGTATTTAGCTGCTCCGCTAGCAGTAACTTTAAAAGATGAAAGCAAACGGTGGCTGTACCACTGCAATATTAATTTAAATTTTCATGCAAGTTCGAGTTTTCATTCTATTTATTCTTGTCATTTTGCAATTATATAGAAATGACGATGAGAGTCGAATTAATCAATTCAACAGCCAATTGTTCACGACGTGTGCATGTTTTCTGCTATAAATGTTGTTACCAGTTATTTGTGGAATGTGAATGCATTCTGTCGCCTCGGATGTCAAGACATGAAAGTGAATGTTTGCTTAAAAACATAATGAATGTGTTTGAGAGGATATATAAAAGTTACAATCTGTATATTGGTCTGTTATATCCTGTTTGTTGCATAACAACGGTCCAAGTCGAACTACCAACGAGAGTTTTGCTTGACAACAGTAAAATAATATGCCCATACGTACGCAGAAAAACATTTAAATTTCAGGTGATTAAGTCGCTTTTTCATACGTCAGCGGGCTAATTTGCCTAATCATCGTGGGACTTTAGGCCGCGGTGGAAATGCAGACAACAATGGGCTGAAGGAACCTTTTAGTTCCTTGAAAAGTAGGTCCAGGGACTAAAAGTTCTGGGTACTTTGGGTGGAAACGTGGCTTTTCATGTGTTTTTTGTGTTTTCGCGGCATTCAAGCTGCACGCTGCCACTCAGTAGTCCTTCTGCCACTCAGTGGGTGTAACTGCAGTGACTTCCACTTACTGTGACGTCATGATCCAGCATGTGAACGACTGCTTTTTATTAATCTTCGCTATATTGTTTCTACCCACGTGGCCCAAGACAAACGGAACATCCCACAAGCTAAAAACCCTGAAAATTGTCTTGTATAGGCAACAAAACACATCTGCATTATAGGCTATCATCAGTAGCTGCATTGGCTCGCTCCTCCTGCTCTGAATAGTAATAGCACTTGGCTACAGAGATGGTAGGCCCATTCACATAGACTCCGCATTGACTGCTTCGGCCCGTTGCTGCGATACGTCAACATCGCCGCCATATTGGACCAGGCAAGACTTGCGTGAAAACAAATACAAGTAAACGGGGGAGCTACGGTTTTTCTGGATAAAAAGCACTATAACGTTTACATTTCTCAACCGATTTCAATGAGTCGTTTTTATATTCAATGGTTTATGATCTACGTGGCGTACAAAAAAAAGTTTTATCTCCAGTTACTTAGAATCTTGATAGTTAGGCTATAATCACTGCTAGACACTCGAGAGAGGAGTGTGTATCAACATTAGGTTTACATGAACTGAATTACTTACGTGGTGGAAAATAATTCATTGTCATAAGGAATTGCCACAGTTCATTTTAACCTGGCAAGCTGGCTAGAAAGTAATATATGCATTGCTAGTTAACTTGAGTAGGATTGTAAGCATCAAATAACCTTGATTGTAAGGCTTGCTTTGCTTGTAGCCTAACTATCGAGATTCTAAGTAACTGGAGATAAAACTTTTTTTGTACTCCACGTAGATCATAAACCCTTGAATATAAAAATGACTAATTGAAATCAGTTGAGAAATGTAAACGTTATAGTGCTTTTTATTCAGAAAAACAGCAGCTCCACCGTTTACTTCTATTTGTTTTCAGGCCAGTCTTGCCTGGTCCAATATGATGGCGACGTTGACGTATCACAGCAACGGACCGAAGCAGTCAATGCGGCATCTAGGAGTAAATTCGAGTAAAATACAGACTTTGCTTATCCCGTGTGAATGCGCCGCATGAAACACAGACGTGGGGGGGGGGGGGTAATTTCTAAATCACATGAGGTACCCAGGTAATACTAGTCCCGTGCAAATAGGGCTATAGACTGTATAAAAATATACCGGTTTAAAACATATATATATCAGTTGTTTTTAACCTCCCGCCGGTTAAATACAACAACGCATTTGATCTTTGCAAACAGAAATGATGTACGTGTTTATTTGCATATTGAGCGGGGAAGTGAGATCCGATCTCGAGACACATGTGGAGACGCATTCTAATGCCAGGTGTGAACTGACATCCGTCTCGACTGAATCTGGACACAATCTGGATATATCCGGATACAAAGTACAAGTACAAAGTACAAGTGTGAACAGGGCCAGAGTCTACAAGGAGCGCAAAATCCTACATAGTATACCTTTAAAGCAGTGAGAAGCAGATAAAAATACATTTGGTGGTGTATTAAAAGAGAAAGGTCATTGGGAGGAGTTTGGTGTAGGAAAGGCTATATAGGTGTGTTTTAAAAATAGTAACCAAAATACCTAACTGGCAGGAAGATTGTTCCATAAATTCCACTTGCCATTTGCAATATGGTTAAATGAAATAACCTTTAGAAACAGAAAGAGACCAGATTAGGTCATGAGTCCAATCTTTAAGTCAAGTCTTTGAGAAGCAAAATAATTATTTTTGTACTTATTCATTCAAAGGTACACTTTTTTGTGTACATTTGACATTCAGTCCATGTTCACTGTGTTTGCTTTCATTCCTTTCACTCTTCCTGCTTTAGGTAAATATCATTTTATATAATAAATCACTTGACTTGTGCCTTTCGAGTGCCTTGAGAGGATAACAACATAAATGCAAAATTAAAGCTCTTTGAGTCTAGTAGGGCCCCAGGTATAAGAGACCGGACTAATTCCACCTTTATGAAGGCTCCATGAGGTGACATCACCTTCTATAGTGGGAATTGCTCATGTAAACACTAAGCAGTGTTTACCAGTAGTCAAATTAAACTAAAATGCAGAGCAGCATACTGTAAATACCACATTGTTTTTATTTGAAACAGCTACGATAACTCCAGTTGCACCTCTTAACCATTTCATATTTCACCCTGCTGGAATAACTGGAGTTCAATGCCACTTTATGGCCAGAGACAGAGAATGCAGGCATGTGAATGTGTAAGTTTTCTCAGTTCACAATCTCCTGAACCCCCAATTGATATACAGTTGTTTGTCAGACTTCTTGTTTCCAGCACTCAAGTCCCACCCATTAGTGTCAAGTTCATGCATGTCCTTACTGGCCCAATTTGAAGCAAATGCACCAAAAACATTTTTAGCGGTATCAGATGTGGAGATTAATTGTTCTGGCGTGTTTCAATAGCCCTGCATTGGCAGTAAATTGGCTACACCTTGAGTGCAATGGTCTAGCACAAAAAGTTCTGCGAAAGGTTTTTTTTATTTTTTTTTTACAAATTCCATTACATGGTTTTCATTAATAGCTCAATAGTTCAATTAATTTGACTCTTTCTGCAGTTAGTTGCGAAGCACCTCATGGACCTGGATTGTAACTCAGTCACTTACTCAATACACTTACATTTAGCAGGCTGAAGATTCCTCATAAAAATGAACTATTAGCACTCAAGTAGCTGAAATTTTGGGCTGCTAAGAAAGAGTGGTGCTTTGCATCAATGACACTGTGTGTCCTTGTTTGAGTAGTCTTATGATATTAAATAGCATTTCTGATTGTAATTAAATTAATATACAGAAAAATGTCATCACATGAATTTTGAAATGCATTGCTGAATACTGTTCCATGCTGAATGCAAGCAGCTATGGCCACTGCACATATGTTTTGAGTGCTATGCATGAAAACAGTTGCCATTTTTTGAGAATGTGAGCAACCTAATACATGTTGCTTGTCTCAATTTTCCACAGTCAACTATTGCACAATAATTCTCCAGGTCTCTTGAGAATGTTATCTTAGGGGAAGGGAGCATGCTCATCAATAGATATATTTAGCCTACAGGTAGGTTCATACAATATAAACTGGCGTATGTGACCTTATCAAGTTCCTTCTGCTGGAGCCAGCATTTCCCCACACCCAGGTAGATGGATGCCTGTCCAAGGCGATTGCCGATCTCTGTCATGATGCACATTGAGGACTCATAGCGTGGGAATGCTTTCTGGACAAAACAAAAGAGAGAACATATCAAACTAGGGAAAATGACTACTTTCCAACTTCAAGACAAGAGTTCTCAGTCAAGTCTTGTTGTGTGTTTCTGATTTTAGATAAGTTGAGAAAAATATAATGTAATTGCAGTAGGGCCACAATATTGATGGGAAATGGCCATTGGGACAGAGAGGGTATATTCAGGGTCAGTAGTTGCCAAAAGTCGCTGTTTTTTTTCCAGATTGTGTTACTCCAATTACTCTAACCATAATCAGTTGATTTTCATGCTCTTATTTTATTCTATTAGCCACAGAACCTCGATATCTCCATCGTTTCACAACCAATCTCAATACCTTTACACAAGTGGACTACAATTGCCATGTGCTTGCCAAGTACTGATTTTTTCTATCTATCTACTGATTTTGTTTTATAACTTAATAAAATTTAAAACTTTTTGTTGTGCAAACATAACTGTTTAAAATCTGACGGTTCTCGACACAAGACCGATTCAAGAAATGTTTTTAAATTTGAATGAGACCTCAAAATGCTGAAATTGTAATGATGAATTGTCCATAGACTTAACATGGGGGAGGTCAAATGATAACATAAATCAGGCTAGCTTCTCAAATAATAATTCCATTATTCCCAGCAAACATGATTACAATGGGAGACTGTTTTGTCTAGCACCTGCATACACAAGCAAGCAGCAGGTAGGCACACGGACAACAGCAGTCAGTCACACTGATTCTGTCCAAAGTGGCAAGCACTCAATTTAGTGATAATGTGTCAGATCCAGTAAAGCAAAGGCAATACCAAGTAGCTAGCCATTTCTGTTAATGCTTGTCAATGTATTGTCTTTGCTAGCTGTTAACTATATAATGGGGTGATAAATGTTTTCTTGATAACTGGCTCTTCTAAGTCTAACGCTTATGTCTGGCTAGCAAGATAACTGTCCAACTAATTTGATATGGCTAGTGCTAACAATGAACATTAATAAATTTCCTTTCTCGATTTGTGTTTTCAAATTGTGATAAATTGATCTGCCTTTGCTTGGAAGCTATCTAGCTAATACAAATGAACGTGGGTATCACAGTCTCAAAAATTAATTAATATTTTAATATTGTATGAATCAATTCATTAATTCATACAATATTACAATATTTTTTGTAACTTACAAATAAAATGTAACCGATCCACAAATAAATGCAGCTGATCTGCAAATAAATGTAGTCGATCCAAAAATAAATGTAGCTGATCCACAAATAAATGTAGCCGATCCACAAATAAAAATAATTTGTTTTTGCATGCATTTTTATATTTATTTTTAATTATCACATGGCGCATTTGGAATCACTTGCATTTATGTATAGTATGGATTTATAGGTTTTTTTCCACTGAGTCTGCCCAATCAGATTTTAAGACATCCTTTTCTTAAAGACCTTATTACTCTGACCTATCACAGCTTGTATGTGCTTCCTTCAATCAATTGAAATAAGCTGACAAAAAAAAATAACACAGATGGTGGACATGGCCACACTTAAAGACGTGCAACATGAGTATCATCCTGATAACAGTCTGCAGTTTACTAGTTATAACTTCTTATATTTAAGTTAGCTAACATTAGCGTGTGTCAAGCTGTGGTTCAAACTACCTAGTTGCCTTTAGCACTGTAATGACACTAGCCCTGTCTATGGACATAATTCATGCCAGATGCCATTTTGGAATGACCAAACTGAATCCGAGATGGAAAATTGCGGGACGTGTTTGAGCATAGCAACTAGATAACCTGTACTTCAGTCCATTGTAGCCACAGTTCAGTGGTTGTAGAAGAGAATGCCAGAGAAAGAGAGAAAGTGACCAAAGATATGTCCTTTGATCACTTTTCACAAATGATACTGCGACGGCTAAACATATAGGTTAATGGTTCTACTATTTAACAAAGGTCAATTTAAGTTATGGGTTAGTGACACACTACTCTATATTTTATGTTGTTAGTGTGTCTAATCAGTGTCATAAATACGTAGTTTTAACAAGGTAAAACAACAAGGTCAGGGAGTTTGCTATTCCAGACAAACACATGCATAGCAAAACAAAACACAACAAGAAACAACAGTAAAATGACCCAATTAGCTATTACAAGTTTTACGCTATCCTACTGTTTGACGTCAGTGTTAAATGCGTTTCAATACTTAACGGCAATCAAAGGGGAGGCTAGTCCTTAATTCCATTAGGTGATGTGTCAGCTGTCTGCTGGTCCAATGGTCATGACAGGTGTGCGTGGACTCCTGGAAGACTTCTTCATTGAAGTCAGGGTTGCGACAGGGTTCCAGTCAAGACGAATTTGGATGTGCACAGATCTTCTACTTGGGTCCGTCCACAAGGGAGATATCAGAGGAAAGTTCTTCACTTGTTCCTCAAAACAAGGGAAATAAACCAGCTTGGTTTATTTCGTGGACGGCAGCAGATCAAGCAAGATGCGGAGTGGGGAGTGCTGCGAAGTCCATCATGGTCTTTAAGGAGTGCCTTTGGTCAGTTAGTGTCTTTACCCTCAGAGCAAAACTTAAGTTTGGTGAGTTTTTATGCTCACAAAGTCACTGATGCAACGGAACCCCACATGCTTTCCCTGGAACTTGATTGGTAATAATAATAATTGCAAAGCTTTATTTGTATAGCAACTTTCATACAGAATGCAGCTCAAAGTACTTAACAGGAATAATAAAAGCAAAAGAAGACAGGGAAAAACACAACAATGATAGTCAGTTATACAAGTTAAAAACATAAAACAAGGTTTAAGGTAGATTTATTTGGGGACACATATATTTTATTGGCTTATGGTATTGGAGCTGTCAATCAAACACTGATAGATAAACCATTGATTACTGTTTTAATATTGAAACGTGTGAAATTGGGCTCCCCATTTCCTCCTAAAAGGGGTTTTCCTGCCCCAAGTTGGTGCCTAATAGGTGAAGTTGAATGTTTATTGCAGTGTCACAAGAGGAAGAGGACATGCACTTAAGTATGCCTTGGTTGACCAGAAAAGCTAATGGTCTCAGCGGAGGGTCAGTTCTGTGGTGAGGAAGCCACAAATATTCCTGTGTACAGTTACATTGTTACATTTACATGAATGAAAGCACCAAAGTCTGCTCTAAACATTTCACAAGTGATTCATTCAGCAGGAAAACCTTTAGCAAGCTGAAATGCTGCATTGCGTATTGGGCAGAACATGAGCACTTAACAGCTACCAGAATCATGGTTCATTTTTTAGACTTGAGCGAAATTGAGCGATCTGAACACAGTCACAAGCCTGGCATAGACAAGCGTTTGTTCTGTATTGCGCTTCATTTTGACTTGTGTGACAGAAGGCAGCTAATGTTAGCTACCGAGCTAACAAGCTAAGACAAGTAAACAATAAGCTGACAGACACAAAGCAAATGCAATTAGCCTGGACATTTTCTGTTACAATGTGTTTCAGTGGCTCACAAGCATACTATTAAATGTTTATCCTGAAACTAGAATACTGGTAGTAGCAGTTCATGACATGGGCTAACCTGTCTGCTAGCTTATCACTACAAGAAAAAATGCTTCCTCCAATTTTTGTTTTTACCTTCAAGGTACACCCTGGGATGTGACTTAGAAACAAAATTATCTGGACAATGCCAGATAATGTTAGTTCAGCATTTTGTCCAAAAAAAAAAAAAACCAAAATCACATCTAGCTAGCTAGTTACCCAGATAGAAGGGGACTTTGGGCCAGAATTGGTGCAGTTCCGGCATGGAGTCACAGGTTATCTGGGTATAATAGCATCATTTTAATTTACATGTTAAACTCACTAGCTAGCAAGGTGACATATCATTGTAAACTGAGTGAATTACATTTAGTAGCTAATGAATGAATGACACTTATTGCCCTGGAGGGAATTTGTCTTGCACACAATGAGCATAACATAAAACACAAGAAATATGCTGCATGCTAGGCAAATCTATCACAAAACATGCTGTGTCCAAGGCATGGTTACATTTATTAACAATCTCTGGCAACACTGTGCTCGTTTTTACTTCTATATCCTATCCCAGGGTTTGTCTTTTAATATCATTGATGTACCCCTCGATGCAAATGCTATAGCCCTTCAGCAATACAGCTCTTGGCACCCAGGACCCCTCATCGTTTCAGGTTTCCATACTGGCAGTGAATTAGTGCAATTAATCCAGTGAATTAGTAACATTAGTCCAAGCCATTATTGCTGACATTCACTTCCTGGATTTTTCCATCTCAGACTCAGTTTCGATTTCAAGATGGCAGCTGCATGGTTAAAGTCCATAGTCATGTTTTAAAATGAGGGCTTGTGCAGGGTCTTTCTACTGGACTGAAAAGAGCCGCTTTGGCGCTAGTCCAGATAACTGCCAAGGTCCTGTCACCAGACTAGCCTACAACAAATCCTGCCCAGGCAGGAATTAGTGCTCAAGTGCATATTACCTCTCCCTGTGTCTCCTCCAACTCAGCACCCTCGACCTCCCTGTCTCTGATGCTAGAGTGAATCAGGCATTGAAGATGTTATATCAAGCAAAACCATTTTCCCTTTTTTGTTCTTTGCATGTGAAGCCCTTAGCCTTCATAAATATCAAGTTCTCAAATTTTATTGTCCCTGGCAATTATCTGGGCTAGCACCTGAGCGTTTCCACCTCTGGAGGAAGGCCCTGCTCAAATACTCAATTTAAAATATAACTACAGATGGGACTAGTGTGATTATAGTGCTGAGGCAAAGATAGGTAGTTTGAACCACAGCTTGTCACACATTAACATTAGCTAGCTATCTACTGCTGGCTGGGTAACTATGTCAGCAAGATGCTATTTGTGGTTGTGGGACGTAACTTTAGATAGGACTGTATTCAATAAGCTAACTAATGAACTTAAATATACAGTTGCAAGAAAAGGTTTGTGAAGCCTTTGGAATTACTTGGATTTCTACATGAATTACTCATTAAATATGGTCTGACCTTCATCTAAGTCACAATAAGAGACAGACACAATCTGCTTAAAGTAATAATCTCGAAGATTTTCATTTAAATAAATGTCTGTTAAGTCACTATCTGTCGCCGAATTAGGTGTGGTGATTGAGCCTATTATTATATTAACTTATGATTAGGAACTGGGTGTCTGTGGCGACATTCCCGGGAAAAATTACAAGCAGCGCAGTTAGTGACGCGATTTCCATCACCCATCAGTGGTTGGTCCGCCAGAGAGGGTAGGCGGAGCTAACGCAACAGGCTCGCTCTTCAACTCACTTGCGTGTGAGCGCAGTACTGTTTTTTTCTGGTGTCTGCTAGCGTTACAATAACAAAGAAAGGGGGGGTTATGGAACCCTAAAAAGTTTTTGTGTAACGTGAGAGGTCATATTATTTGTTGATATAGATTTTGTATTACATTTGATGACAATGTGACGTTACTAAATTACATACTATTTGCACAGCTAACGCTAGCTGCCGGACCATGTCAAGAAGGCAACATTAGTTTAGACAACGTTGCGCACAGTAGCCATCTCTCGTATCAGGTAATGTTGCGTTAGCTAGCTACCTAATGTAATTAACATAATCTAATGTCAGCTAACAATTAGAAAAAACACTAGCTAACGCTACCGACTGGCACTGACCTCGCAAACCGTCTCTCGAATGCAACACTACCTTGTTGCAGCGTTGCGATGTAGCTAACTAAAGGCCAGTTCACTCAATGATTTGCAACGAGACTGGATGCAACTTGCAGAATTCCAAGACGTCTGATTGTAAATGTTCTAAAACTGCACTTGGCGATGTGACAAGGTGGGTCTTTTGAGAACCCAGGCAACGGCTTCAGTCGCTCTGCAACTAACCGTTCACACCGCTGAAATTTTCTCTGCAACATTCTAAAATCGTTTTGTCTCGTTGCGAATCATTGATCTGAACTGGCCTTAACGTTACCGTTATTTACATTGCCGTCAAGTTCATCAATATATTATAATGATCAGAATAAAGCCGTCTTTACACAGAGCATTAACCCCGGGGTATAGGTGGAGCAGAGCCGGGTCTGATTTCTGTGTAAAGATGTCAAAACGGAGAAAACGAAATAAAAAAGTACGGCAGTATGGATTAGTGTTGTTATTATTTTAATAAATTCCTCATATGTTCCTTCAGCCTTGATGCCCTTTTTTGATGAAATCTCTTTTGTTTTTGTTTTATTCTCTTGTTCTGATTGCTAATTTAACACCCAGCTCAGCTTTATTCTCGAACAGTTTAGCTAGCAAAACCAGAAACACCAGGGGTAGCCGAACATTTTGCAAGGCAGTTGTTTCAAAAATATCACACAACAATCATTCACAAGAAAGACAATGTTTATTGTGCACAAGATACATAATTGCACAAGCCACAGCGAATCCCGCGGATTCTTCTCTGCAGTGTAAAGATGTTCATACTGGGTAAAAGGTGGATAAAGAACGTCTGTGGAAATTGATCATCACTAATTCTACCCCAGGTCTGCTACAGCATTTAAACCCAGCTCGGCAGTGTAAAGACAGCTTAAGTTAGCCTAATGTTAGACAATGAATGAGTATGTACATAACGTTACTTTTATAACAAACATTTTTTATTCAGTAAATAGTAAGGGTTATAGTTACCGTGGCCCTGGTGCCAACTGACTGACGTCATACAGGCAACACTGTTTTGAAGTTGGGAAGTGAGGTCCAAAAACACACCTGCAATTACCGCTTATCGCCATAGATGCTGCCAATGACAACGAAACGGAGATCTTCAAGATTGTTACTTTAAACTAATAACAGACACATAATTGTATATCTTCTTGTCAATACTGAATGCATCATTTAAACATTCACAGTCTAGGTTGGAAAAAGGATGTGAACCTCTAGACTAATGACTTCTCCAAAATCTAATTGGAGTCAGGTGCTCCAAACAATGAGATGAGATTGGAGGTGTGGGTTGAAGGTACCCTGCCTGATAAAAAAGGTACACAAAGTTTCTGGTTAATGATAGAGCCTGCCCTTCTCAAGAAACATATTTTCATGTGAGCCATTCCTTGATCAAAACAATTTTCAGGGGACCTTAGAAGAACTGTATAGATGCACAAAGCTGGAAAAGGCTACAAAAGTCTTTTTAAAGGCCTGAGTGTTCTTCAATCCACCATAAGACAAATGGAGGGAATCCTGTACTGTTGCTACTCTCCCTAGTATTGGGCATCCTGCAAAGATCAGGGCTGGAGTACAGCGTGCAATCCTAAAGCAGCTGAAAAAGAACCTTTGGGTAACTGCAAAGGACCTGCAGAAACCTTGTGAACTTGCTAAACTCTCTGTTAATGTGTCCACTATAAGAAAACCATTAAACAAGAATGGTGTTGATGGGAGGAACAACAGAGGAAGCCACTGCTCTCCAAAAAAAATAAATAAATAAAAAAATGCTGCACGTCTCAAGTTTGCAAAAGACCACCTGGATGTTCCACAGTGCTTTTGAGACAATGTTCTATGGATGAATGAGTCAAAAATTGAAAAAGCAGAACTGCACAATGCTATGTTTGTTTGGAGGGAAAAAGCACTGCTCATGAACCCCAAAACTCCATCCCTACTGTGAAACATGGTGGAGGGAGCATAATGGCAGCTTTGCTTCCTCAGGGCCTCAACAACATGCAATCACTGATGGAACAAAATTGTATCAAGAAACTTTTACAGGAGAATGTCAGGATAGCAGCCCGTCACCTGAGGCTTAATAGAAGTTGGGTGATACCACAAGACAATGACCCCAAACACATGAGTAAATCAACAACAAGAATGGTCAAAAAGGCCAACAAGATGCTGGGATATATAGTCAAAAGTATTGAGTATAACTCCAAGGAAGTTATACTTATCTCATACAATACATTTGTTAGACCACACTTAGAGTATTGTGTAGGGTCCGTACTACAAGAAAGATATAGTGACTCTGGAAAAAGTTCAAAGAAGAGCAACCAAATTGATTCTTGGTATGAACCATCAAAGCTATGAGGAAAGACTTAAGATGCTTAACCTCTTCAAGATTAGTAAAGGGAGACTCAGGGGTGATTTGATTGAGGCGTTTAAATTCATTAAATTCAAGCAGAGAGTAGTCAATGTGTGGAATGGCCTGACAGGTCACGTAGTAGAGGCATAAACTCGGGGGATTTTGAAGACAAGGCTTGATACAGTGTTAGATACTATTTAGTCTGTAGGTAATCAGAGCACTTATTTAGTCAAGAAAATGGCAAGCATTATCGGGCTGAATGAACTGTTCTTGTCATTATGTTATGTTATGTTTAAACAGAAGAAAATGAATGTTTTGGAATGGTCAAGTCAGAGTCAAGCACTCAACCCAATTGAGATGTTGTGGCATGACCGGAAAATGGCTATTCATGTAAGAAATCTGAGAAATATCAATGAACTGAAGCAGTCTTGTAAGGAGGAATGGTCTAAAATTCCTCCTAACCGTTGTGCAAGGCTGATCAGCTGCCAAGGGAAACATTTGGTGGAGGTTATTGCTGCCTAAGAGGTGCTACCAGTCACTAGATACAAGGGTTCACATATTTTTCCAGCCTGAACTGTGAAAGTTTAGACAGTGAGTTCAATAAAGACATGAAAAGTGCAACTGATTGTGTAATATTAGTTTAAGTAGAATGTATATGTCAATTATTATGACTTAAATAAAGATCAGATTACATTTAATGAGTAATTAATGCAGAAATCCAGGTAATTCCAAAGGGTTTACAAACTTTTTCTAGCAACTGTTAGTTGTCGTCACTAGCAAACTGCAGACTGTTATTAGAATTATGATATTCATATGTTGCACATCTTTGAGCGTGGCCATGTTCACCATCTTTTTTTGTCAGCTCCTTTTGATTGATTGAAGTTGGTGAAGCTGTGATTGGTTGGAGTAATGTGGACATTAATTAAAGGAGGTTGTGGCAGTCGGTCCGCCTGGGAGGCGGATTGGCCTCGGCTGCGCCAGCTGGTGGAGGGAGCACACGCACCTGGGCTGCGTTAGCTGATCAGCCCAGGTGCTTCAAGGTGTGCTGCTCTCCACAGTTCGGGGCCGAGACTGGGAGCTAACACCGAGAGCGCAATTATGAGTTAACACCGAGAGAGCGCAATTATGAGTTTTGTTTCGTTTTATTTTAAGCACGAAAGTCACGAAGGAAGCAATCCTCACCTAGAGGAGCTGGACCTGGCCGGGAAGGCGGGCCAACTACGGGCGGCGTACGGGAAAGTGGTCGCGCCGTTTTACTTTCTTTTGTCTTTGTTATTTTAGCTAATTGTTTTTGCCTGGAACCTGTGAGGGGGAAGAGTGAAGTGGTCCCTTTATTTGATTTTGTGTTTGTGCGTGTGCTCTCTCTCTCCAGGTGACAGAAACGGTGTTCCCGAGTACTGTCGCAGCTCCCTGCCTGGTCTGTCACGCTTGGCATGTGACAGAGGTCTTAAAATCTGATTGGCTAAACTCAGTGAAAAAGCCGATTTGAAAAAACGATTTTTTCAAATAGTGCTGCGAGCGTTGTCTCAAAAATCCACAAATAAATGCAAGTGATTCCAAACACACCAGGCAATGCATAAATGCACATCTAAAGAAAAACAACATTTTCAACGTACAAAAATGCCAAGTTACTCACACATTCAAAACACTATAAGCCATAAACACTTGCAAAATCTAGGCCTGCCATTAAAAGTACTGATATCAAAATTAAGCAAAGTTATAATCAACAATATTGGCTACCTTAGCGAACACAAATGAAACATGCTGTATCCAACGCAATGCTGCTACCAAATGCTTCCTAAATTCTTTCAAGTAACTTGATCCTGCTCCGTTTTCTGTTATTTCTTCTGAGATTGACTTTTTGTGTTTGAGGTTTATAAGGCATTTGGATACGCTTAGGTGTAGCTTATGTGAGAATTTGAGAAGGAAAAGTAGGTAGTAATTGTGAGGAATAGAACAGGTGACATTGGACAAGAGCATGCGCAGACATATTTCCCAGCAATCTTTGCATATGAGAAAATAACAGTAATAGCAGAAATGACCAGATGATTAAATTGAGTTGTTGAAAAAATACGTGTTCTGCAGAATGGGCATTTACAGTTGAAGTCGGAAGTTTACATACACTTAGGTTGAAGTCATTAAAACTAATTTTTAACCATTCCACAGATTTCATGTTGTGTTGGCAAGTCAGTTAGGACATTTACTTTGTGCATGACACAAGTAATTTTTCCAACGATTGTTTACAGACAGATTATTTCACTTTTAATTCACTATATCACAATTCCAGTGGGTCAGAAGTTTACATACACTAAATTGACTGTGCCTTTAAACAGCTTGGAAAATTCCAGAAAATGATGTCATGGCTTTAGAAACTTCTGATAGGCTAATTGACATTATTTGAGTCAATTGGAGGTGTACCTGTGGATGTATTTTAAGGCATACCTTCAAACTCAGTGCCTGTTTGCTTGACACCATGGGAAAATCAAAAGAAATCAGCCAAGACCTCAGAAAGAAAATTGTGGACCTCCACAAGTCTGGTTCCTCCTTGGGAGCAATTTCCAAATGCCTGAAGGTACCACGTTCGTCTGTACAAACAATAGTACGCAAGCATAAATGCCATGGGACCACGCAGGAAGGAGACACGTTCTGTCTCCTAGAGATGAACGTGCTTTGGTGTGAAAAGTGCAAATCAATCCCAGAACAACAGCAAAAGACCTTGTATAGATGCTGGAGGGAACAGGTACAAAAGTATCTATATCCACAGTAAAAAGAGTCCTATATCGACATAACCTGAAAGGCTGCTCAGCAAGGAAGAAGCCACTACTCCAAAACCGCCATAAAAAAGCCAGACTACAGTTTGGAACTGCACATGGGGACAAAGATCTTAATTTCTGGAGAAATGGAACTGTTTGGCCATAATGACCATCGTTATGTTTATTATTTATTTAGGATCCCCATTAGCAATACACAGTGTGCAGCTAATCTTCCTGGGGTTCCTGGAGGAAAAAGGGTGAGGCTTGCAAGCCGAAGAACACCATCCCAACTGTAAAGCACGGGGGTGGCAGCATCATGCTGTGGGGGTGCTTTGCTGCAGGAGGGACAGGTGCACTTCATAAAATAGATGGCATCATGAGGAAGGAAAATTATGTGGATATATTGAAGCAACATCTCAAGACATAAGCCAGGAAGTTAAAGCTTGTTCGCAAATGGCTCTTCCAAATGGACAATGACCCAAAGCATACTTCCAAAGTTGTGGCAAAATGGCTTAAGGACAACAAAGTCAAGGTATTGGAGCGGCCATCACAAATTCCTGACCTCAATCCAATCGAAAATTTGTGAGCAGAACTGAAACAGCATGTGCGAGCAAGGAGGCCTACAAACCTGACTTAATTACACTGGTTCTGTCAGGAGGAATGGGCCAAATTTCCAGAAACTTATTGTGAGAAGCTTGTGGAAGGCTACCCGAAACGTTTGACCCAAGTTAAACAATTTAAAGGCAATGCTACCAAATACTAACAGAGTGTATGTAAACTTCTGGCCCACTGGGAATGTGATGAAAGAAATAAAAGCTGAAATAAATCATTCTCTCTACTATTATTCTGACATCTCACATTCTTAAAATAAAGTTGTGATCCTAACTGACCTAAGACAGGGAATGTTTACTAGGATTAAATATCAGGAATTGTGAAAAACTGAGTTTAAATGGATTTGGCAAAGGTGTATGTAAACTTTCGACTTCAACTGTAGGTGAAGTTTGATATGACCACAGACTATACTACAAAGAAAATATACTGACCATGAGCGAGATGAGTTTCCTTATTGAAAGGTATATAAAACAGACAGTATTAGTGAGTGGTTGTATGTACAGCTGTTCAATTAACATGTGAAATAGCGTAGAAAAACAATTCTACTTTTTCACGTAGACTACTAGTAGTTATAATTATAAATGAGTCATGTTTTGAAATTAAATGTTTTTAATGGGGTGTTGCAGACAGTACAGACGTACAATCGTATGTCGATAGATAGAGAACAGGGCAAGGTAACTTGAATGTAGAAATGTGGATTTTTCTGATAAGACTGTTTTGTACAGTAGCCAAGTAAAGTATTTAGCTGTTGTGACTGTTTAAGAAAATCAACAAATGTGCCGTCATGAATTGCATATGGGTGGCTGTGCGTGACTTTAGCTGAACATATGCGTAGAAGATTAAGTTATTCTGAGAAATGCAAAAGCGATAAGCAATTATTAGTTAGCAAATAAGTGTACAATACATATGAAATAAAGTAAATATTAGTACAACAAAGTAAATACTTGGCATGAGGCCAAGGCAAGATTCCAGCATCAGACCTTGTGATTCTTAGGAAACAAGATTAGCAGTGAGCCACTGAGGAAGTAGCTGTCGAAAGTATTTCTTGGTGAAAGCTGCTGGTGGTTTTAAAGAAGGCAGTTTCAACTTTGGTTGTATTTCCATGTGGCTATATTTTAGCCAGCTAAAAAAGGTTCACATTGAAAGCAAATCTAGCCGGTTAACTGAATAATACAGTGTATCTGTTTGGTGAAAGACCGCCACGATATGGTGCAGAAGGATCCAGAAGAATTATGCAGTTGCAAAAGCAGTAGTTGAAAAGCAACAGACATTTGTGAGTGAGCAAATAAGCGTAAGAAGAAAGAAATTTCAGGGAGTCTCAGGTGGGATTTAATCCCTAGGCTCAGTGGTCCAAAGTCCACGACCTTACCAGTGAGCCACAACTTAGTAGCTGGCTCGACTGGAAATATTTTTGGGCAAAAAGATATAAGTACATTTTGTGTGTGTGAAATTTTGATTGGCTGGTGTAGGTAAATGACCAATGGGGAGACATAATATATTGTTTGTGGGCTTGCAGCATTAAGATGATGTATTCTGGCAGGAAAAATAAGGAGGAGAAAATGCGAAATCTCCTAAATTTGGGGCTTTATTGTTTGAACGTGTGAAGTTGTTTGTGAATTCTGTCTGTTGAAATGTGGTCAGAAGGTATAGAAATTAATGTTCTTAAGGGCTGAGAGACTGTGGTCAGTGTGGTTATTTCTGTAGGAAACCCAGAAAAGTGCCTCTCAGTGAACTCTCAGTGCTGTATAGGTATGGGGGCATACCGCCCTGCCAAGGTGTAACTTGGCTGGATGGCATACCTGCCATCCCAATCAAGTCATTTTCTGGGAGAGATTTTTTTGCAAGTGAAAAAACATATTTGTCAACAAATTATTTTTATTTGTGAACTAGTTACATTTATTTATGTACCAGCTCCATCTATTTGTGGATCCGCTACAATTATTTGTGGATCAGTTACATTTATTTGTGAACCAATTATTTTATTTGTAAGTTACAAAAAATATTTGTGAATCTCATTTTATTTGTGGAATTTATTTATTTTTGAGACACTACCATACAGATGTGTTTAATTCATTTTATGAGTAAGAGTGTAGCTACAATAAATAACTAGCTATACTTTTTTCAGCCATTATAGCTAGTGGAGTGCATGGTGATTAACTTACATATTTGCGAATATTTACTGTTTCAGATGCGTATTATGGGGGCCCCTGTGTGCCACCTTCTCAGATAGTAAAATCTACATTCACATAATTAAACAGACACAAATAAATATAGTTTAAATTATTTATATATATTTTCTCTGTACTTAATTTATTTGTTATTTAGTATTTTGTACACAAATCACAGATTTATTATTTTATTTTTTATATTTATTTAATTTCACCAAATACATTTATTCATTGTATTTCTATTTATTATTTTCCTTCTTCTATTTCCTGTTTTCTGGCTCCAATATTATATTTGAGAATGTGGCACATTCGGGCCACGATATTATAATGAGGTGACGAGGTCTGTCAATCAAGCAGCATAGAGACACACGGCATGACGTGGCACGCCCACCCTGGGTACAACCTGGGGTAGGCTACCCGCTATTAAAATGAATTGAGGATTGAGATTTTGACCACCTTCGACATAAACTGTGTTTGCTTTTTTTGTGATTGAATAAACTTTTTCACATGCTTTGTGTGCCCTTATTAACATAAGTTGCGATTATTGCCATCAACCAACTACATAATACCAAACAATCACTTGTCCTTTTGTGAAAAAATAGCTAAGCTAAGGCTAGCTAAGCTAACAAAAAAACAATGTCACATAGAGTAGGGTCAGCCTGTCGTCAAAAAGTTTATGACAATTGATCTAATTTAATGTTACACTTTACCCTACTAGCTAGCTAGACAGATTTACACATTAGACAAATTTACTTATCGCAAATTCAAAATGCCCAAGGGTTGCTGTTTTCCATTATGCAGCAGCAGTTCCCGAAAGGGAATTAGATTGTTCTTGTTGCCGAAAGAGAAAGAACGAAGAGCTGCTTTGGCAATAGGCCGTTGTTAGCTATGTTTCACAAAAGGACGAGTGATTGTTTGGTATTATGTAGTTGGTTGATGGCAATAATCACAACTTATGTTAATAAAGGCACACAAAACGTGGAAAAGTTTATTCAATCACAAGAAAAGCAAACATAGTTTTTGTTGGAAGTGGTCAAAATCTCAATCCTCAATTCATTTTAATAGCGAGTACCCCAGGGTGGGCGTGTTTTTTACGCGCCACGTCACGCCGAGTATCTCTATCCCGCTTGATTGACAGACCTTGTCATCTCATTATAATATATTGGCCCGAATGTGCCACATTCTCAAATATAATATCGGAGCAAGAAAACAGGAAACAGAAGAAGGAAAATACTAAATAGAAATACAATGAATAAAAACATTTGGTGAAATTAAATAAATATTAAAAATAAAATAATAAATCTGATTTGTGAGCAAAATACTAAATATAATAAATAAATGAAGTACAGAGAAAATATATATAAATAATGTAAACTATATTTATTTGTGTCCATTTAATTATGTGAATGTAGATTTTACTATTTGAGAAGGTGGGGCCCCCATACATATTGCCTTCTAGATGTTAATGTTTATAACATTGCATACAGTGGGCTCCAGAATTATTGGCACCCTTGATAAATATGCACAAAAAATGCTTAAGAAAAAATGTTAAACTAAAAAATAATAGTTATTGACATAAGCTTTATTTTCCAACATGTGTAAACTAGTGTGCTTGATTAATGATTCATTGGAATCGACCAAAGTCTTAAATTGTTTTAATAAAAAAAAATATTTCCCCAAAAAACAGGTTCCACAATTATTGGCACCCCTGGTTTAATACTTTGTGAAAACACCCCTGGCAAAGATGATAGCCATGAGTCTTTTCCTATAATTTGTGATAAGGTTAGAGAATACATTTTGAGGGATCTTTGACCATTGCTTCTTGTAGAACTTTTCAGAATCATTAATATCTTTGGGTTTGCGCTTATGGACCCCCCCCCCCTTCAGTTCAGACCACAGTTTTTTGATGGAATTTCAGTCTGGAGACTGAGATGGCCATTGGAAAACATGGATATTGATTTCAATTAAGCATTTCTGTTTAGATTTTGATGTATGATTCGAGTCATTGTCCTGCTGGAAAATCTACCTATGACCAAGTCCTGGTTTCTCAGCAGGACAACCAAATTTTCTGCCAGAATTTCCTGGTATTTTGTTGAATTCATTGTGCCATTGATCTAAAATAGTGCCCCGGGACCACTACCAGCAAAACATCTCCAAAATATCAATGACGCACCTCCATATTTGACCGTAGGTATGAGGTGCTTCTCCTGTATGCATTCCTCTTTTGCCGCCAAACATGTTGATGGTGTGTATGGCCAAAACGTTCAATTTTGGTCTCATCTGGCAATAGCACTCTCTTCCAGTCATAATTCCAATGAGGTTTGGCAAGCTCCAGATTCTTGATTTTGTTTATTGTGCTCAGTAAGGGCTGTCTTCGTGCCACCCTTCCAAAGAGTTTGTTGGTATGGAGGTGCCATTTTATTTTTTTTTAGACTTGTTGACCGCAAGAAACAAACCGATCTCTGCAATTCTTTAACAATGATCCTTGGGTTATTAATGGCCTCCCTCACCATCTTCCTCACTGTCTGTGGGGACACCATGCACTTGCTTCCTCATCCTGGCAAATTTGCAACCATTCCATATGTTTTACACCTTTTTATTATTGCCCTTACAGTGCTAGGTGGTATGTTTAGCCGTTTATGTCTTTTTTTGTACCCATTACCAGACTTGTGACGGTAAATTACCATCGGTCTCTTCTGACTTGACAGTTATTTGGCTTTTCCCATGCTGATGGATGACAAAGGGATTTTGTATGCTTGTTACCTCATTTTTATTCTCTAGGGAAACTGTAAGTGATGGAATGACACAATATAGTTCCTTTAGACTGAGATGAATTAAATTAAGTAAAATTGTATTGCCAGTTTCATTTTGTTTGATTTTATTTACAATAATTGTTAGGGGTGCCAATAATTATGGCACCTATGGTTTTCAGAAAAAATTTGATTAATAAAAAAAACATTGAAGCATGAGAGTAAATGTATTGAAATAAAAGTATATCGTTTTCCCATATGTTTGAACATAACATATAGATTATTATCTGTGTCATTTATTATATGCAGCTTTTTTTCTTCATTTTTATTAAGGGTGCCAATAATTCTGGAGCCCACTGTATATGTTGTAAATGCACATTTCCAGTGTCTTTTCAGCACAGTATGTTTGGGGGGGATATTTGAAGATTGTGCAGTGCACATTCTCAGTTTTTATAAAAGGGTATTTACATACATTTCAATTTCAGCAGGTAGAAATTACAGCTTTGCTGAATGAGTGATGTGGCTCCAAATGGGGCACATGGGCATGTTGGAAATGAATTGGTTTATAAAAGTGCAAAATCCATATGTTTCTGATTTTGCCTCCAGCTTTAAGACAATTAAATTTTCAATATACTGTAAAGAGCCCCGCCTGATAGAGTATGAATTAGGCTATTTGAGAGAAGGTTTGAATTTTAAGCAGTCTGCTCAGTGGTGAGTTGTTTAAAGTACAATCGACATATTTGGCTCTAGCGGTTGTCAAGGCTCTGTGCTGATTAACTTAAATGGAGCGCAGGCTGATGTCAGTGTTAGGGCTGATCAATTAAATTAGAGTCTTTTTAGGCTTACGGCAAACCCAGACATTTCTCTTAAAACATACTTTTGTTATTAATGGTATATATACCAAGTATACTGTACACATGTACTCACTGCTGGAC